>NC_081852.1:63983499-64138499 GCF_963259705.1 Myotis daubentonii | reverse complement strand
AACCCTAACCCTAACCTTAACCCTAGCCCTAACCCTAACCCTAGCCCTAGCCCGAAATCTAACCCTAAACATAACCCTAAACCCCGCCCTAACCCTAACTCCAACCTTAACCCTCGCCCTAACCCTAAGACTAGCCCTAACCCTAACCCTAACCCTAACCCTAACCCTAGCCCTAACTCTAGTGTCCTCTGTGCAAGTCTGAGCAGGGCCCTGGTTCTCGACTGGCCCACACGTTGGAATCACCTGGGGCTTGAATGCCCAGCCCAGCGATGCCCGGCTCTCACACCTGGGACTCCGACTGGAAGGGTCAGGGGCATCCTGCCTGGCTCTGTGGCCGGCACCAGGGGAGCTTCTGAGACACGCCCTCACCGCCTCCCGTGGACGGAAGGAACCAGAACCCCAGGACTGAGTCAGCCGGTTCTGATGAGTACCTTCCGCCCACGTGACCCTAACTTCCTGCCTCGCAGAACCATTACTTTGGAAATTTGCCCAAGAGATCGTTTCTCCGGAGCTTTGCCAAACAGACCTCGCCTCCCCACACGGCTCCCAGCCTTCAGCCAGCATGGCCGTCCTCCAGCAGCTCGAAGGCCCGCCCGTGCCCCAGGCGGGTCCCTGGAAACCACAGGAACCGCGAGGGGAGGCAGCGAGACTTCGGCCCGTTTTCAAGGGGGAGCAGGGGAGGAGGAGGAGAGCTGAGCTGCGTGTGGTTGGGTTTTTACTGCAACGAGGGAGGGAAACCAGGTGAGCGGGAGGAACCTCTGGAAACACGCAGGGAGCCGGCCGGGGAACAGCGAGCCGGCGGCCTTCCCACGCCACTCCTGGCCCACCTCTTCCCGGGAGGCTGAGCAAACAGTTTGTTTTGTCTTTGAAAAGGGGTGTAGACATCCATCACCAGGGGAAAGAATGAAGGCGCCCTGAGCCAGCTGAGCCACTTCCAACAACGACCGAGGCCAAACCCGCGGGCAGGGCAGGCGCCATCCGAGAGCCACGGGGAGGTTAACCTGTGAGTAGCCGCCAGCCCAGCTGGGAGGCAGGGGGACCCCCAGGGGCAGGCGGAGGCTCCCGGACCAGGGGGAAGCCGCCAGCGATGGGAGCCTTGTTCTGGGCACAGTGCTGGGCCCACCACCTGATAAACAGGAGGCCTTTTTAAAAATACGTTTTCATTCATTTCAGAGAGGAAGGGAGAGGGAGAGAGAGAAACATCAGTGATGAGAGAGAATCCCGGATCGGCTGTCTCCTGCACGCCCCCCACTGGGGATGGAGCCTGTAACCCGGGCACCTGCCCTGACCAGGAATCGAACCCTGACCTCCTGGTTCATAGGTCGACCTCAACCCCTGAGCCACACTGGCCGGGCGGTAACCAGTGGTGTTGTCATGACTTGTTTACACGTCGCTCTGTGAGACCACAGGCTCCAGAGGGGCTGGGACTGGGCCCACCTGGCTCCCGGCTCCCAGCATCCGGCCTGGGACCCCCTGGCCGGCAACCCTGCAAGGCCGTGTCTGAGGCCTGGTGTGAACAGCCTGCCCTTCCCAGGGGACCAGGCAGTACCTAACCTTCTGCGTGGGCCTCGGAAACCCAGCTCCGCCCACAGCCACCGGTGGAGTCACGGCGCCTACCAACACCCGTCGGCCAGGAGCCTGGAGCCGGGCCTGGTCTGGAAATCAGGGCTTGACGGAGGAACAAAGGGATGGAGATGAGGTCGTGACTTCGCGTCAGCCCTCGCCCCATCAGGGTGTCCTGGTGGGGACAGAAAAGGCCCCCAGGGACACAGAGGAGGCCCGGGAAGACAGGAGCAGAGGCTGGGGTGAGGCGGCCACAAGCCAAGGAGTGCTGGCGGCCCGGGGGGGGGGGGGCGGGGGGGAGGTGGCGAGGAAGATCCCCGGGGCCCCCAGAGGGAGCCGTCCGCCCTGGCCCCTGACGGCCGGCTTCCCGCCTCCAGGACTCGGCGCGAATGCGTTTCTGTGCGCGAGCCGTCCCGTGGGTGGGATTTGTCACGGCTTCCGGGGTTTAATGCTCCCAACAACCCCAGTTCACAGGGCAGGGCGGGAGGGGGCGCGAGGAGCCAGGGGTGTCCCTCAAGGTGACGCCGGGACCGGATCCAAGCGTCACGGCTCTCCTACCCCCCGTGGAACTCAATTCCAAACCGTGCAGCCCAGCCGGCGTGGCTCAGTGGTGAGCGTCGGCCTAGGAACCGGGAGGCCACGGTTCGATTCCCGGTCGGGGCACAGGCCCGGGTTGTGAGCTCCATCCCCAGTGGGGGGCCTGCAGGAGGCGGCCGATCGATGATTCTCTCTCATCATGGATGTTTCTGTCTCTCTCTCCCTCTTCCTTCCTCTCTGACATCAATAAAAATAATTTTTTTTAAAGAAAAAAATTCCACGCAGCAAGACGGCCGATGGAACCCGCCGAGACGGGAGCCCCCCAGACGCCCGGCCGAGCGGAGGGCAGGCGAGGACGACGCTAACCCGCGGTGACAGGCCCACTCCAGCAGCCTGGCCGAGACGCTGCCGCGGACGCGGGTGTTGATCAGGAAAACCTCACCTTCGCAACTACAAAGGCCGGAGAGACAGGGCGCGTAATGGGAAGGGGCACATGAAAGGGAGAGACACATGTGCAAACCATAACGTGCTATTTCTACTTAGAGGAGAGGAGAAAATCGCCGCATTTTTCTGGAGTCGGCGTCTCACGGTTCTGTTCCAAGATGAGAGGAGAAGGCTGCTTGCACCGACGCAGGCATGTTCAGATCTTCAGGAGGCAGAACGCAAAGGGGAGACGTAAACCCCACCCCGCCCCTGCCCGCCCTCATTCCCTCGGGCACGCTCTCCGCTCCCCGCTCCCCGCAGGGCGTTTAAAGCGGCGGCGCGTCGCGGGAGCCGGGCTCCGTGTTGGGCACTCCTCTTTCCCGTCCACGGAACAGAGAACACTTCACCCCAAACCACAACCCTCCTTGGCCCTGAGGTTGTCTCCCAGGATCTTAGAGCTCCTGACATTTGATGGAGGAAAAAAGACAAAATAATCGTGGTGGGAAGAGCCCGCCTCTCGGTCCCCTTGTCCGATCGGACTCGGGGAGCCCCCAGTCAGCATTCGGGATAACGGGGCGGCCGGCCCCCCGCTGCCTCCGCTCAGTCCCAGCTCCCGCCACAGGCAACTGGGGAAACGTGTACTTTCCAACGTCTATTTAAATGGCAGCTCCGGCCCCGCCGGCGTAGCTCAGGGGTTGAACCAGGAGGTCACGGTTGGATCCCGGTCGGGGCACTGGCCCGGGTTACAGGCTCCACCCCAGTGGGGGGCGAGCAGGAGGCAGCCGGTCCATGGTTCTCTCTCATCGTTGATGTTTCTCTCTCTCTCTTCCTCTCCCTTCCTCTCTGAAATCTATAAAAATGTATTTTGTTAAAAAAACAAGGCCAGCGCTGTCCTGCTGCCCAGCCGCCCCCACATGTGGGTGAGTCTCCCCTCGCGGTCACAGGACAGCTGCCGAAGCTCCGAACATCGCACCCTCGAGTGAGCGTCCCATCCGCGCAGGAAGGAAAGGGCGGGAGCGGCCGGCTTCCTCCTCTCTGCCTCTTACCAGGAAGGAGCATCCCAAGTCACACACCAGCTCCCATTAAACCCGGGCCTGGGGACGCGGCCCCCGGCGCCCTCGCCGGCACAGGGCGGGTCCCACGCGGGCGTGGCCTAAGCTTGCCCGGACCGGCCGGGGAGACGGGCTCTGGGGAGGCCTCTGCCATCGGGGGCTCGTGCGTCCACCCTCGGGAAACAGGACCAACACACCAGGCGGCGGCTCCCGGCCTCCCCCGGCCTCCCCCACGCCCAGCTCAGCTAGCGTCTTAGCCCTTAAAATAAGATCCGACTAAGCCAGAGGCAAAGGCACGGACGGCAGGAACTATATTGGGATTCCCTGGAGCCGGACGAGGTGAGCGAAAGCCCGGGGCTGGGCCCAGCCGGCGCACAATCTCAGACGCGCCCGTGGCAAGGAATTCTAAAAATACAGCCTTCTGACAGCCCTGTTTAAATAGCAAACTCCGCACGTGGAACCCGCTCCCTCCTGCCACGGGACGAGAAAGGAGTGACAGCCACATTGCGTTGGCGGGACCGGGGGTGGAGACCGGTCGGTGCTGGGGTCAGCGTTTCCTGCCTGGCCTCTGTCCTCAGTTTCCTGTCGGTAACAGGAGGGTATGAGGACGTCGCCCTCAGGGGGAGTGGCCAGCGACGCAGGTCAGCTTGGCCGTTCCCAACAATCAGGCTCTTGGGTCACGATCGGGAGCCGCCAGCCATGAGGTGCAGGTGGGCAGGTGGGCAGGTGGGCGCCTCCCTTCGACATCCCCCCAGTCACAGTGAAGACCAGCCCCAGGCTCAGCGCGGCCCCAGACGTCGGTTACAAACGCTGGTCAGCGAACGGCATGAGGCGGCCACACGCCTGCTCCGTAAGCATGAGGACGCCTCAGGGGTCCCCCCTTCTCAAAGGGGCTGCAGTCCCGCGTGCATGGCCCGTCATGTCACTCGAGGTCAAGGTCACTCACGGTCAAGGTCACTCCAGGTCGATGCCACAGTGCTCGTGCGTGGGCACAGGCAGCCAGAACCCTCCACGGCACGGCTGGACACGGCGGGTTCGGACCCCGGCCCGGGCACCACTGCCAAGGGCACAGTGTTTGCCCCGTGAGGGCAGTCCCCTCGTCGGCTCCACGACAACAGAAGCCCTGGTTTGCTGGGAGGTAAAGGCGGGTGAAGCCTGCAGTACTGCCTGGGAGAGCGCCCTTCGCAGCAACATCGCAAATACCAGCCCACCCCCTGGGTGTCTCGAGCAGAGCATGGTGGTCCCTAGAGCGTGGTTGTGACTGCCCAGCCCACACATTCACAGTCTAGGCCAGTGACGGCGAACCTTTTGAGCTCGGCGTGCCAGCATTTTGAAAAACCCTAACTGAACTCTGGTGCCGTGTCACATATAGAAATGTTTTGATCTTTGCAACCATAGTAAAACAAAGACTTATATTTTTGATATTTATTTTATATATTTAAATGCCATTTAACAAAAATCAACCAAAAAAATGAGTTCGCGCGTCACCTCTGACACGCGTGTCATAGGTTCACCATCACTGGTCTAAACTGTGGCGTTTTATTTATTTATTTTTATTGATTTCAGAGAGGAAGGGAGAGGGAGAGAGAGAGATAGAGAAAGATCAATGATGAGAGAGAATCGTGGGTCGGCTGAGGCAGGGAGCAGGTGGGCAGGCTGATCCCACGGGAGCTGAGCTGACAGACAGGTGGAGAGACACAGAGGCCGCCCGCCCCCCCACCCCACCCCCCACCCCCGGGAACCGTCAGAAGCTCCAACTGCGTCAGCACTGAGGGCTGGAAACCGCTGACCCAGCGGCGGCCGCAGCCCTCGATCCGCCTCGTTGGGAACCGGCTTTTCAGCAAAACCTCCCGGACTCACTGGTCTCTGAACAGCGTCCAGCCCCTTTCTCCCTCTTTCCGTTCAAAGAATTTCCAACCCCATTTCCTTCTGCAAACACCTCTGAACGCGGCATGTGTGGGTAGCATGCTGGTGGCCATGCTTCTGGGTGGTGTGCGTGTGCATGTATGTGCGTGTGTGTGTGTGTGTGTGCACACGCGCGCACGCGTTTACTATGACGCCTGTCCTGTTTCTGTGCTTGAAGCAACCTTTTACGGGCATGAGCACGCAGCCAAGTCCCAGCTGGCAGTCCTGCGAGCAGCCAGGCCCTGTTCTGTGCCCGCCGCCAATTCTGCTCCAGCAGAAACACCGCTTTGTACTGGGGCCTGAGCTTTGGGGCGAAAGCAGGAATTTTCTGATCCACAGGCACCCTCAGAGCCACGGCGCCGAGTGCACAGGCGGGAGCAGTTCAGAAACTGGTTGGTTGTCTTTCTGGGGGAGGGAGAGAGAGAGAGACAGAGAGACAGAGAGACAGCGAGAGAGAGAGAGTTCTGATGGCCAAAAAACAGTCTGGGCCCCAAATACTCGTTGTTAAAAGGGCTTAGATAACCAGGGTTCCCGTTGTAACAGCTCTGGCCAGGGCTGTGGGCCTCTGGCTGGTGGTCGTGCCGAGAATCACTCCAGTTCGAGCTGAGAGGGACAGCAGACTCTTAGGACCACAGTGTGGCCCCTGGGGAGAGAGGGGGACAGAGAGCAGGAGGGGGTCGGAGGGCGCTGGGTGCTGGCGTTCCCTGGCTTCTCGACCGGGTGAGCTGACACCACAGCCCAGGGTTCCCTCTGTGGACGGCTGTGTGCTCTGTGCACATTCCTCTGTTATCATCTGTTTTACTTACATTTTTTTGAATTTTTTTTAGACCAGCCAGTGTGGCTCAGGAGTTGAACATCGAGCTATGATCCAGGAGGTCACAGCTCAATTCCTGGTGGCAGAGGGACCGAAACATCAGTGATGAGAGAGAGTCATGGATCGGCTGCCTCCTGCACGCCCCCCACTGGGGATCGAGCTCACCACCTGGGCCTGTGCCCTGATGGGGAATCCAACCCTGACCTCCTGGCTCACAGGAGGACGCTCAACCACAGCCACGCCGGCCGGCCCACGTTGGCCTTTATTTGCACATTAATTCAGCTTTGTTACGGGGCTCCCGTCCTCCGAAACGTCAGGCCAACAGACCCCAGGAGCTCACTCCTGACGCCCACAGAGCCAGGCTCCCACACTCACACGCTGGCCGCCGATTCCACGCTCTGCCTTCCTGCCAACGAGAGCCACAGCCCTGTCCCGCCGGCCTCGGCCAGGGGGAAGCTGAGCCGTCCCACCGACCATTCTCTGGGGCTCGCAGGGTTAAATCCAAACAGAGCCGCCCTGTCCACCTGCCGAGACGTATTGTCCATTTAAGTCCACGTCGCCCGACACCAGGTAGCGAGCGGCCTGTCTCACCAGACGCCGTGCAGACCCAGACTCGGCGGCTTTGGCAGCGCCGACGGGGAGAAACGCCGCTGTCGCCAGTGCTGCCCGGGACGAAGCCGCCACAGGGCGCCTGCTTCCTGCTTCCTACAACTGGAGCGGCTGGGGAGTGCGCGGAGAAGCTGGGCGGCCCCTCGTTGACAGCGAGGAAGCTCGCTCCCCGTCTCGCCTTTTCGGGGCAAAGGTAACCTCTGACCAGAGCGCCCGGCGCCACGTCCCACGGTCCTCGCCACCGAGCGCGTGACATGCAAGGGACGGTGCCGCACGGCAGGCGTGGCTACCGGTCCCACCCAGAAGCCCCCGGCAGTGTCCCACACACAGCCCAGCGACGGGGCCACCTGGATCCCAGCGCCCTCTGCCCTCCTCCACGCCTGCTGGAGCCGCACAGGCTGGAACCTAAAACCACATCCCAGACTCCCCGGCAACGAGGATTCCAGGGGTGATTTAGTCTCAGCCAATCAGATGCAAACAAGTATGACTGGAAGGTGGACGTGGGCGAAAGTCATACTTATGTGGACTGTCCCTACCCATCAGCGTGTCCTTGCAGCTGGTCAGCTCCCGGCAACGGAACCAGGGGTCACAAGGCAGAGTGTGGGGCACCGTTTCACTGCCGTGGAGCTGGTGGAAGCCAGGGCGGCCTCCTGCTCAGGGGGCCTCTGGACGGCCCGTGCCTGTGGCTCCTTTGCATGGAAGAACCCGTGTGGCTGGGCCGACGTGATTCAGTGGTTGGCGTGGCTCAGGGGTTGAGCGTCGACCTAGGAACCAGGAGGTCATGGTTCAATTCCCCACCGGGGCACATGCCTGGGGTTGCAGCTCAATCCCCAGTGGGGGCGTACAGGAGGCAGGCGATCCATGCATCTCTCTCATCGTGGATGTGTCTCTCTCCCTCTCCCTTCCTCTCTGACGTCAGTAAAATAATATCTATTTAATTTTTTTAAAAAGAAGAGCCCTGTTTCCTTGGTGCCGGCTGGCACTCTGGGATCTGGGCCTCGTTCCGAATGGTCAGCCTGGATCCTGTTTCCTCCGCCTTCCCAGCGAGTCTGTGAGCCACTTCACACGGAGAAAAACGAAGCCTGGCCCCTGGGTTAAGCGCACGAGTTGGTTCTGTTCTCGGCCACGGAAATGGGAGGGTCACGCTGGGAGGAGGCCCCTCCACCAGCCGGAGACCCAAGCAGCCTGCCCAGAGCCCGGGTGCCCTCCCTGCTCAGCGAAGAGGCGACCGCAGGGACGCAGGGCACAAGGAAGGAGGCGCCAGCGGTCCCTTCCCACCGGGTCCTCCCTGAAACCCGTCCCCAGGAGACCTGCCCACTGCTCCCCACAGCCCCCTCCAGGTGAGCCTGGTCATCGTCCACACCTGATGCAGCTTTCTCAGCTTTCCGGCTCCCGGACACCCCACTCCGTCCTCGGGTAAGCAGGCTTCTTCCACCTTTGACCCCGGCCTGCTCCCGTCATGGACAGCCCGCGTGGCCTTCCCACCGCCCTCCCTGCCCCCGAGGCCGGTCCCCGGGTGCCCGCCTCCCCGCACCCCTGGTTTCTCCTCTCATCCGCCTTGTGCTCCACTCCCGTCAGCCACAGCGGCCTTCACCCCAGATTCAGGCTTTTCCCCCTCAGACGACCGCTGCCCTTCCTTCTCGCTCGCCCATCCATGGCCCCAGGTCTCCATCCACTCGCCCTCTGACCCAGTCACTCCCGGTCCACACACACACACACACACACACACACACACACACACACCGACTCTTTCTCCATCTTCTTCTTTCCCTCCATGTTCAACTTGGGTTGATGAGTTCTTCAAACTCCCTCTATCAGCGTGCTACGTTCCTCTCCCACCTCCCAGCTCCCACCTCCCAGCTCCCACCTCCCAGCTCCCACCTCCCACCCTCCCAACCGCCCATCCTCCCACCCTCCCACCTCCCAGCTCCCACCTCCCAGCTCCCACGGGCGAGACTTAAATGTTGGATCCACTCTCCGCCCCACAGCACCCAGGCAACCGCGCCTCTTGGCGTCAATGGCATGTGGAGCAGGTTGGTGCCACCGTGAAGACACACCCACCAGCAGTGCCCAGAGGGTGGGCCCAGGGCAGGGAGGCGGGAAGGAGACGGAGGGTCCCAGCCTCCCTGGTGAGTGAAAGCCGCCGGGACCTGTATGTTCCTGAGATGGATCAGAGAAACAGCATGGAGCCTCTCCCGGCCACAGGAGAGTCCGTGCTCAGCAATGGGGGGGGCAGGGGGGGAGTTCCTACCAAGTCAGCGCCTCACGCTTCACGCTGGGCCTCAGAGCTGTGCCCGCCTGGCCCTGGCCCGGGAGAGGGGCGCTGTCTGGGGGAGATAAGGCGGAGCCTGAGAGAGTGGAGATAGAGAGGGAGAGGCTGGAGGGAGAGGCTGGAGGGAGAGGCTGGAGGGAGAGGCTGAAGGGAGAGGCTGGAGGGAGAGGCTGAAGGGAGAGGCTGGAGGGAGAGGCTGGAGAGGCTGGAGGGAGCGCAGTGTGAAGGCCAGCCCTGGCCTGGGCCACAGAGGCCAGTCTTACCCCAAACCCAGGGCCCCCGCCCAGGCCGAGGACAGAGTGGACGCAGGGGGAGGAGCAGATGCCCGACCCTCCATTGCCAACCTCAGCCGGGTGAGCCTGGGCGGGCGTCCCTGAGCGGCAGGAGAAATGGGGGCGGGAATGGGGCCCCCCCACGCATTGTCACGTGGGCAGGTGACGCGTCCCAGCCTCGGTTTCCTCCCCGGTAACTCGCGGGGGACGGGCGGTGAGGAGAGCGCGACAGGGACGGACGTAGCTTACGGGACGGCTCCTCGGGGTTGAAGATGTGACTCCGTTTCGGACGCGTGGACCAGGCCCCGCTGCCCCCCTCCCCCCACGCCCCCGTCTGGAGAGGCGTTTGTCCGTCCTCCCTCCCAGAGGCGTGGGGGGGCGGGGCTGAGTGCCACCCAGGCCTGGGCAGCTGCTGCCTTTCCTCCCGGCCCTTTGCTGTCAAACGTCCCCCGCAGGCAGGGCGGACACTCAGACACCACCCATCCCTGAGGCTCCATCGATTACGTGTATTTATTCCGAACCCGAAAATTGCCCATTTAACCCACAAAACAACACAAAACCGAGCTGTAGCGTCCCCGCCGAACAAACCACCCCCCGCATATCACCCCCTTCTCCTCGGGACACAGATACACGCCCGGCTCTCGGCCCCGGCTCTCGGCCCCGGCTCTCGGCGATTCCCACGCGCTGCCGGCGGGGCTGGAGCTCTGGGCCGGCCTCCCCGAGACGCGGAAATCCACAAAGAAGCAGGAGCCTGGCCGCCAGCTCCCAGGGAGCAGAGCGGACTGGGCGGCGTATCTGGGGGCCGGCACCCTGCCCGCCCGGCTCACCGCAAACCCCAGTGTCAGCAGACGGCTTCGCGGCCCCCTCGGCCTTTCCTGGTTCTTTTCCTCCAATTTTGTTTTGTGTTGGTTTTTAGCAAATTTTTTAGAAACTATATTTTTCTTGATTTCAGAGAGGAAGGGGGAGGGAGAGAGAGAGAAACATCCATGATGAGCGAGAATCAGGGGTTGGCTGCCTCCTGCACGGCCCCCCTGAGGATCGAGCCTGCGCCCCAATCGGGAACCGAACCGTGACCTCCTGGTTCATAGGTCAACGCCGCGCTCAACCACTGAGCCACGTGGGCCGGGCGGTTTGCTAGCAATTTTTAAAATTTTATTTTATTTTATTTTTTTTAACAAACCTGTACTATTCCACTAGGACTTTTTTTTCCCAACTGAGGTTTGGCCATTTTTCCTAACGTTCAGAAGCAACTGGAGCAAGAATGCTGACCGCACACGCTGCTGGCAGCCCGGGGTGGATTCCACGGCCTCGCTCGGCTGCCCACGGAGGCTCTGACGCGCCTGACACCCTCTGTTCGCACCAGGGCCCCCGCTCCGGGCTCCCGTTCGGGTCAGGTGGGCTGCTTGCCTCCGTGTGTCAGGCTGGATTTACAGAACGTCCTCGGAACGGCCCGCCTTGTCTAAAAAGCCTCCAGCGTCGCCATCGACGCCAAAACTGCCGTGAGTGGAAGGGCCGTTTCCTTGGTTATTTCTGAGAAACAAAACGGGGCTTCCGCGGAGACGGGATGAGAACTGGCGCGCGTGCTCAGGCCGAGGAAGCCGGAGGCCGAGCTGCCCGCCAGGCCCGAGCGTGAGCATCCTGGTCCTGCCCCGCCCTGCTGGGACCCAGCCCGGAACCGGCCTCTGGACCACCCTGTGCTGATTGGGTGGCACGGGTTGCTTAGCAACCCACAGGCCCATTACATTTGGTTTTCAAATGCCAACATCTGCACCGCATGGCAGGTATAATTTTTAATTCAAACTCTTATGGCTTCAGACAGAGGAGAAAATGTCTCTTTTTTTTATAACACACTAGAGGCCCAGTGCACGAATTCTTGCACCAGTGGGGTCCCTTGGCCTGGCCTGTGGGATCGGCCAAAGCCAGCTCTCTGAGATCCCCCCGAGGGGTCCCGGATTGCCAGAGGGCACAGGCCAGGCCGAGGGACCCCCCTGGGGCACGATCAGGGCCAGGGAGGGACACGGGAGGGCTCCAGGGCATGTCCGGCCCATCTCGCTCAGTCCCGATTGGCTGGGCCCCAACAGCAAGCTAACCTACCAGTTGGAGCATCTGCCCCTTGGTGGTGAGCGGCCTTAGCATATGATTAGCATATTAGGCTTTTATTATATTAGATTTTTTATTGTGAGAAATGTTTTTTTAGAGAAATAAAACAATATTTATTGCCTTATATACAATCCCCCTCCCCCAGCCCAAACAATTC
Source organism: Myotis daubentonii (assembly GCF_963259705.1). Taxonomy (NCBI): domain Eukaryota; kingdom Metazoa; phylum Chordata; class Mammalia; order Chiroptera; family Vespertilionidae; genus Myotis; species Myotis daubentonii. The sequence goes on along the minus strand of NC_081852.1, from coordinate 64,126,795 downwards.
ATGATTCAGGATGCTGCCCTTCACAGCTCCGTGTCTAAAGCCCAACGGAGACACGGTCTCGCCTCTCTCCAGTTTCTTTTTTGAGTAGAGATGCGTAGAAAAGGGGAAGAAAGGGGACAGTCCTTCAGGGGTCCAGAGGGAAGGTAGGAACCGTGCATTCCATTTTCAATGTAAGTAGGAAGGCATTAGAACAGAGCGGAAAAGTAGTTCAGTCTCCCTTCTGTTGAAAAGATGGGTATTGCACTTGGATCCAAGTTTCAGCCCAAGTCAGATAAGAATCTGGATATGTGTCTTTAAAAAGAAAAGGCTCCTATTGAATTTTTAGGGAGGGAGGGAGGGAGGGAGAGAGTTAGATGGAAGCATCGATGAGAGAGAAACAGTGATCGGCCGCCTCCTGCACACCCCCCACAGGGGATCAGGCCTGCAAACCGGGCGTGTGCCCTGACCGGGAGTCAAATGGTGACCTCCTGGCTCATGGGTCAATGTGCAACCACTGCGCCACACCAGCCAGGCAGGAGATGTGTCCTGACAGCTGTCCCAGGATGGGGCCTTGGTCTTCATGAGGCCCTGTCTGCTACATCTGATGAGCCCACCACTGCTACCTTCCCCCCAAAATAACTCACCCGCACCCCCAAACGAAATCAGAGAAGCCAACAGCAGAGGAACTCAGACCCGACACGGACTCAGGAGTTACCGGCGTGACCTCCGCACGGCCAGCACGCTCTCCGATCTCGGCCTCCGATAGCGGCCCTCACGCAGGTGCCGGGCCTGCCTGGGCCTGACAGGCCTTGGCAATTGCCGCTTCCAGCCCTGCCACGTCCGAGCTGATACCCGGCGTGTTGTTTGGTGACGGTGTAACAGGACCCCAGGGAAGTCAGATTTGCAAAGAATGAGGGCAAGTCCAGAACAAGTTTCTTTTAAAAACTCCAAATGCGCTGCAGCGATGCTATCCTCCCCAGCCCGGCCCGGGCGAACGCGTGCGCCTGCGCTCCCCGCAGCACTGCGGTCAGATTACCTGCGGGCAGCAAGGAAGCCCTGATCGCTGCAGCAGGACACAGGGGCCGGGAGGCTGAGCGAGGAGGGGAACGGGGTCTCGGCCAGGGCGGGGTCCCCTTAACGGGGCGACGTCTGCAGCTGCGCTGAACCAGGCCTCTGGCAGGAAAAGGGTGCCAGGTGCTCCGACAGGACAAACACACCAGCACACATTCCCGCCCGCCCGCCCGCTCCTGGCTCCGCCGCTGGGGTTCCTGGCCCCTGGTTTTGCCTGGGATCTGATTACTGTTATCTCTGCTTGCATAACTACAAATGTTAGCGTTCCTGCTCAACTGATACGGCTCTGTTTTACCAACACAAAGGGAGGCTGTATGCACACTTGCCCTCTCCCCAGAAGGGCTGCTTAAACGAAGGGAAAAAAGAGAGAGAAGAAAAGAGAGAAGAGAAGGGGGGGGCTGGGAACCCGAGGGCAGGCCTGCTGAATGGGCCTTTCAGAAAGAATGATGGGCGAGGTTGTGTGTGCACGTGTGTGTGTGCGTGTGTGCATGTGTGTGCACGCGTGCACGTGTGGGGGGGCACACGCTTGCTTAACAGGCTGCAAAGCTCAGGATTGAAAACCGTTCACTGGGCATCACCTCAGAACCACGATGATTTATTTTGCTGGTTCTTTTCCAAACACGGGCTTTCTCCTGACTCCCTGCAATTGTCCGGGGCCCCGCCTTCCACACGGAGGCACAGAGTTCTGCCGAGAGCAGGTCTGGTTCAAGACAAACAAGGGCTCGGTCATAAATAAGACAGCGGCATATCCTTGGCCCCCGACGCGCCTCGTCTGCCCAGACGGCAGACATTCTCTCCGTCCAAAACGGAGGGAACCATCCTCCAGCCGCCCCCAGCCCAAGCTCATAAGGTGTGGGCATGAGCCCTCCCGGCTCTGTCCGCCCCCCTGCCCTGCCTGGGGGACTGGGTCCCCTGGGGGAGGCGGAGCACAGGCGGAGGCTCCGCTCAGGGTCAGGAGGACAAGCAGTGCTGCTGCTTTATTGTCTGTGCCACCCCCACGCGGAAACCCCACCTTCCCCCGATGGCGTCAAAGTCCCGAGGCCGAGGCCAGGGTGGGAGGCAGCCGGGGGAGGGGCGGCCCCCTCGGCTCCTCCGAGGGCCTGTGCCTAATGTTTGGTAAACGGTGTTTTTAGGATGGAGACGTAACTCACATCCCACAAAATCGAGGGCTTTTAAGGGTGCGTTTCAGGGGTTTTAGTCTATTTGTCAAGTTGTGCCGTCACCACCACCAAGTCCGGCCGGTTTCACCGCCTCCCAGGAAACCGCCTGCACCTCATTTTGAATCCATCCCTTCGGATTCTGTTTTCTGAGGAAGGTGCCCATCTGTCAGCCTCCAGGTCCACACAAATTACGTTTGCCCGGTTCAGAGGCCTCCTGCCCAGCGGCTCCCCAGCCCTTCTACCCCAGCCCAGCCCCCAGAGCCCAGCCCCCAGAGCCCAGCCCAGGTCGGGGTGGGGGGTGGGGAGGCAGCGCCCCACCTGCCGGGAGGCCCCTGACCCTAATCCCACCTCCTCCCCCGGCCTCTCCAGGTCCCGGGGCCCTATCGCTTCATCTGTTTCTCCTTTCAAACTCAAAAGGCAAGAATTCGCTTCCTTTGTTGCCTGAATGGCCTCCCTTCCCTGAGGCCGGGAAGAGAAAGCATCAAAGGTGACAAAACAGAAAATAATCCTCCAGGCTTCCCTCACCCAGTCACAGGTCCATAGGCAGCCGCACAGCTGGGGGCTCAGGCGCTTGGGGTCACCGGCCGGGTACCCCTCGGACCGAGGGGGTGCCAGGGCAATGCCAGGTGACCTTGTGCAGGGACCCCCCCAGGAGAGAAAAGGCCTGCCAGCTCCCCCCCCCCCCCCCCCCACTGCTGAGGGGCTGAGCCGGGAGCCCAGTTTGCGTTGCCCACGGGTCAGGCCCTGCGTTCTGTCTCCCAGGAAGTCCTGGACTTGGGGTCACCTGTTTACATTCTCACTCACCCCGTGAACCCCCCAGGTCACCAAGCTTCATGCCAACCCTCCCTGGGCTCTAATCGCCCTCCGGGGCTGCCACTCGATGTGTGTTTTTATTTGATTTCATCTAATTAAAAAGGTTAATCCATGGATGGGGCACAAAAGTGCCCAGAAGCCCGCCAGGTGGCCGAGGCCGGGCACGCACCACGCCTTGCTCCCTGGGAAGGAGCCGGTCCCGGTGGAGGGGCAAAGGTCAGAAAGGACAGATGTGCCCTGGCTGGTGTGGCTCAGTGGGTAGCGTGTCGGTCTGTGGACTGAAGGGCCCCGGGTTGTGGGCTTGATCCCATGTGGGGCGGGCAGGAGGCAGCCGATCCATGATTCTCTCTCATCCTTGACGCGTCTTTCTCTCTCCCTTCCTCTCTGAAATCAACAAAAATATATTTAAAAAAAAGAAAGAGAAGAAAGAAAGAAAGAAAGAAAGAAAGAAAGAAAGAAAGAAAGAAAGAAAGAAAGAAAGAAAGAAAGAAAGAAAGAGCGAGCAGACCTGGGGTTGGAGCCAGCACAGGTGCCCGGTGACGGCGATGGTGATGGCGGGGACATGGAGGTGTTTGCCACTTGCTGGCACTGCGCTGCGGAGCGTCCAGACCGGGCTGTTTACTTCTTTTTTATTCTTTTTCAATGCCCTGTGGCTCATTTTTATTTGTTTGTTTGTTTGTTTGTTTGTTTGTTTGTTTATGTTTGATCATCTTTCGCCTAAGGATTTTTTCCATTGATTTTTAGCGAGTGGGAGGGAGGGGAAGAGACAGAGAGACACACATCGACTGGTTGCCTCCCACACGCGCCCTGACCAGGGCCAGGGATCCAGCTGCATCCGCGGTCCCTGCCCTTGACGGGAATGAAACCCTGGACCCCTCAGTCCGACGCTCTATCCACTGAGCCACCCCGGCCAGGGCTGTGTTACCCTCGTCCCCGTTCTATCGGGGAGGCCCTGTTACGATCCCCAGGATGCAGACAAGAAGAATGACCCGTCGGGAGGTTAGATGTTTGAGCAGGTGCAGCCCCTGCAACCAGGCACGGAGGGAGCAGCGCGTGTGCCTGCCTCTGGCCGAGCGCCTCGCTCTTCACCGCTGCTCTGCATCTCCTGACTCACCCGGAGCCAAGACTGGGCCGCCCTCCGGGTCCCGGGCAGGGAGGTCCTTCCGACCGGGTCTCTCAGCTCAGGACGGAGGTTGGCTGCCTGGTTTGCTTGGGGAGACTGAGGGTTTATGGCCTCAGAAGCCACCACCTGCATATCTAGAGGGAAAAGGCATCCCTACCTCACACCATATCACCAAACGAATGCCCACTGGCCAAAGATGAAGGGATACAGTGGAATAATAAAAGTACCAGGAAAAGAATACGACGGTTTTGGAATGGGAACGGCTGTTACAAGCAGCCACCTCACCCCTAAAGCCTTAAGCGTAAAGAGCGAAGCTCTCTCTCTGGGGAAGAGAACCACATCCTGAGTCACGCTGAGCACGTGACAGACGCCATCCTCGCTTGATTTATAAAAACATCTCCAACAGAACAAAACAAGACCAATGATCCAACGGAAATTACAGGCAACGGCTATGAAAAGTCCACAGCAAAGACATTACAAGAGGCTCTGAACACGTTAAAGGGTGCACCACTGCGCTCACAATAAGAACATGCCAAGTGAAAGCTCTCCGTGCGGTTGGCAAAGGTCTACGGGACCAGCACGGATGTGGAGACACAGCCCCAGGCAGGGCCGGCGGACGTGTGGCCATCGGCCTCCAGGGAGAGCAGCGGGCCAGTCCATCTTCGTCCCGAGATTCCACCTCTAGGAATCTTCCTACAGATAGCGCCCAGACAGGAGGTGTTGCATCAGGAACATTCACTGTATTATTGGTTTTGCAGTAAAAGATGGGAAGGGACCCGGACGTCGGACTGAAAAACTGGCCAAATCAACTCTAGACCAGAATGCCATGCAGACATGTATGAGGATCTGAAAGAATGAAGTTGGCTTATTACGCACACGATCTGCAAAAATTAAACCAGTGGATCAAAGAACTAAATGCAAGAGCTACAACAATTCATCTCTTTTTTTAAAATATGTTTTTATTGATTTCAGAGCAGAGGGGAGAGGGAGAGAGAAACATCCATGATGAGAGAGAATCATTGATGGGCTGCCTCCTGCACACCCCACTCTGGGCATCGAGCCGGCAACCCGGGCCTGTGCCCTGACTGACGGGGAACCGAACCGTGACCTCCTGGTTCCTAGGTCGATGCTCAGCCCCGGAGCCGTGCTGTCCAGGCAATAATTAATCTCTTAAAAGAAAACACGGGAGTCCATTTTTATTACCTTCGGTTTGGCAATAGGTTCTTAGATATAACACCAAACGCACATGCAACAAAAGAAAAAAAATGGACTTCAACAATATTAAAAGCTTTTGCATCTCAAAGAATATTATCAAGGAAGCGAAAAGACAGCTCCTGGGAGACGGAGAAGAGACTGCAAGCCCTGTGGTGACGAGGGTGCAGTGTGCAGACACGTGAAGAACTCGCAAACAGATTAAACACGGGCGAGAGGCTGGACAGCCGTGTCTCCAGAGACACAGACCGCCGACCAGCTCGGCGGGAGCCTCCGCATCATTAGTGGTTGGAGAGGCACACCAGCACCGGGGACCCGCCGCCCAGGGCTGCTCCGGCCGGCACAACGCCGATGCCGAAAGCTGGGGACCCCGCGCGGCTGGTGGGCATGGGGATGCCGGGTGTTGGAGAGCAGTGTGATGGGTCCTGAAAGCGTAAAACACAGAGTCGCCGTGTGACCCAGCGTGCGACTCCTGGTGTACGTCGTGTTCAGAATAAACCCTGCAGCCCTGGCCGGTGTGGCTCAGTGGCTAGGGCAGGGGTGGGCAAACTTTTTGACTCGAGGGCCACAATGGGCTCTTAAACTGGACCGGAGGCCGGAACAAAAGCATGGATGGAGTGTCTGTGTGAACTCATAGAAATTCAAAGTAAACATCATGACATAAAAGGGTACGGTCTTTTTTTTTTTTTAGTTTTATTCATTTCAATGGGCCGGATCCGGCCCGCGGGCCGTAGTTTGCCCACGGCTGGGCTAGAGTGTCGGCCTGTGGACTGAAGGGTTCTGGGTTCGATTCCCGGTCAGGGCACAGGCCCGGGTTGGGGGCTGGATCCCCAGTGTGGGGCGAGCAGGAGGCAGCCGGTCCGTGATTCTCTCTCATCATGGATGTTTCTATCTCTCCCTCTCCCTTCCTCTCTGAAATCAATTTTTAAAAAATAAATTAAATTTTTTTTAAGACACGCATGCGCCAGATAGAAGTTGAGCGAGCTACTCTGACACCCCGTGAAGTCACATCGTCAGCCCAGACAGGACAGGATCAGAGGGAGATCCCCGCCCCCCCTTCCCCCCCCCCGCCTCCCCCAGCAGGGAGAGCGAGGCTTAAAGCCAGAGGCGCCGAGCAGCCGGGTGGGGGGGGGGGTGCCCACAGAGCAGCACCGGCAGGTCTGGTCCGAGAGGCTTCTCTCCTCAATGGTTAACCCGGGCGGCCCGCAGGAATCCTGGGCGCCTATTGTGCACCTGGGGGCTCGCGGCCCTAATGGCTCCTAATCTGGGTTTCAGGGCGCAGCCTCCCAGCTCCACATGCCCCGGCTTATCGCAGCAGGAGCCTCTGGTTTATGATCTGGAAGCAAAGCCCAGGCCGTCTCCAGCTTATCGGAGCCCAAGGGGCGTCGCTCGCCAGCCCGATGCTCCCCTCTGAGCCCTCCCGGCCCCCCTCTCCCCCACCCCCTCCTCCCTCCGGGCCACAGCGGGCCTTCCCGCCCAGCCAGGCTCCTGCGGAGATAACACTAGGACTCATTTAGGTCAATGATTAAGTGGAAAGTTATACTATTACCAATTAAGTTTGAGCAAAGAGAGAACAACAGAAAAAAACCCGTGCATTCCTCGGGAGGTCAGGGCCGGCCCTGTCCCCACACTCAGCCCCGCACCCCCCCCACCCCCAAGGCGGAGTCCCAGGGAAGCCCTGAGGACCCCACCCCCTCCTTCGGGGGCTCCGCTTTCAGCCAGAACAAGGGCGCACTGTCTCCGCAGCTTATCTGGGAGCCGTGTGCCCACTGGGCTGTGCAGAGCCCTCCAGGGTCAGCGCATTTCCCAGGACGCCAGCCCTGGGGGCTGGGGAGGAGGATGAGGCCAGGGGAGGAGGAGGAGGAGGAGGAGAGAGGAGGAGGAGGAGGAGGAGGAGGAGGAGGAGGAGGAGGAGGAGGAGGAGGAGGAGGAGGAGGAGGAGGAGGAGGAGGAGGAGGAGGATCGAGAATCGCTGCTAGTGCCCAGCACTCAGGTGCGGAGGCCGGTGACAGCTCTGAAGGTTCCAGCAGCGATGGAGGGAAGGCTTGTCGGACAACAGGGTGGGCACCTGGTGCCAAAGGCCTCGCCAGCGCCTCCCCAGGCGGCTCTCTTCTCCCCTGAGCCCACCCTGTGCTCCCAGGTCCCCAAGGCCCAAGGAGGCAACCACAGTTCTGTCCTCCCGACCTGGCTTGTTTAAGAGACGATGGGGGCCCAGCCGGTTTGGCTCAGTGGATAGAGCGTCGGCCTGCGGACCGAAGGGTCCCGGGTTCGATTCCGGTCAAGGGCACATACCTCGGTTGCAGGCTCCTCCCTGCCCAGCCATGGTCAGGGCACGTGCAGGAGGCAACCAATCCATGTGTTTCTCTTACATCATGTTTCTGTCTGTCTTTTCCTCTCTCTTCCACTCTCTCTAAAAATTCAATGGGAAAATATCCTCAGGTGAGGATAAAGGGAGGGAGGGAGGGAGGGAGGGAGGGAGGGAGGGAGGGAGGGAGGGAGGGAGGGAAAGGCCCGGCCGGTGTGGCTCAGGAGCTGAGCATCGACCTAGGAACCAGGAGGTCACGGTTCGGTTCCCCGTCAGGGCACTGGCCCAGGCTTCGGGCTTGACCCCCAGTGTGGGGTGTGCAGGAGGCAGCCGACATGATTCTCTTTCACCGTTGATGTTTCTATCTCCCCCCATCTCCCTTCCACTCTGAAGTCAATAATAAAAAAAAGATATTTAAGAATAAATAAATAAAAGAAGATGGGGGGGCGGTCATTGCAAACCGAAGCTTGGCCGCCTGAGTCCGTGAGGGACTAAGAGCGCGCACCCGGGGCCAGCCCCGCCTGCCGGCACTGACGCCCCCTCCCCGTTGGGTCCAGGAAGCCCCAGCGCCTGGAGAGATGGGCCCAGACAGAACCCTCGCTTCCTGTGCGAGGAGCTAATAGGGCCCATTATCCCCGATGATGGGCGGTGGTTCTCAAGCAATTAAACAGCCGGAGTCTCTCCAACCGCCTCTAATTACCAGTCTCCCGCGGAATTACACCCTCAAATCCCCCTGATGCTACTGTAGACTCGGAGCTGGGGGGACAACGGGAAGGATCCCTAGAGAACACCTCCGTGTGGGGCCTGGAGCTGAGGGAGGGGGCGGGGCCTGGGGCTGGGGGCGGGGCCTAGGGCTGGGGGCGGGGCCTGGGGCTGAGGGAGGGGGCGGGGCCTGGGCTGGGGGCGGGGCCTGGGGCTGAGGGAGGGGGCGGGGCCTGGGGCTGAGGGTGGGGCAGGGCGGCTACAGTTTCCCTGGCATGATCATGGCAGTGCTTCAGGCGTTTCCAGGGGACATCCCAGCCCCAAACCCCGAAGAGCCGTGGCGGAGGCCCAGACCCGCAGGGATGTTTTGTTTCGCTGGAGAGCAGTGTCAGGGCTCCAGAAAAATGAGGGGACAGTAGAGTTCCGTGTACCCTTGTCCGTCCCTCTATTATTTCCCCTCCTATCAACACCCGCATCAGTGCGTTCATTTGTTACAACTGATGCACTGATACTGATACATTGTTGTTATTATTTCAATCCTCACCCCAGGATATTTTTCCACTGATCTATTTAGAGGGAGGGGGAGGGTGGAAGCGAAGGGGGAGGGGGAGAGGGAGAGAGAGAGAAACACCGATTGGTTGCCTTTTACGCTCGCCCCAACAGGGGCCAGAATGAACCTGCACCCGAGGCATGTGCCCTTGGCTGGGAATAGAACCCGCAACCCTTCAGACTGGGAGCTGGCAGTCAAACTGCTGAGCCAGACTGACCAGGGCCGGATGCATTATGATTCACTGAAGTCCACTCACACTATAATCCACTCCTGGGAGGTACATTCTGTGAGTCTTAGCAAGTGGATGGCGACACGTGTCCACCATCACAGACTCGCTTAAACTGGTCTCACTGCCCTGAGCGTCCCCTTGCCCCACCTGCTCACCCCACCTCCCCGCCAACAGGCATGCATTGGGATTCCCAAGTCACTGGAGAAATGTGCATATTTCTTCTTTTTTCCCCTTGAAAATAAATGGTGGTGCTTCCTTCGGGCCATCGGATCGCCAGGACGCTGTGTGGGCCGGAGCACAGTCACGCCCGGTGCGGTGGCGTGGACAGCGCGGATGCTCCCTGGACAGCAGCCTCCGCCAGGAGCCCGCCTGCACGCTGCCCGTGGTCCAGCCCGCAGCTCCCCGGCGGCTGATGGGTGGCGGCCGCCTGGGCCCCGGCAGCCCGGGCTTCATCGGGAGGTCTAATGGCCACGTTATGCTTTTAGTGTTGCAGACGGGGGGCCCAGCGCGCACGACATTGTGTGCAGTTCGGGTCCTAGGCCTCCGCCGCCCTGAGACGCTACACGCAGCTCCCCGCCCAGGACGCCCCGCGATGCTCACGGCCCCTCGACGGCTCCACGAAGCCGCTGCCACCCCGCGAAGCTCGCCACTGGACGTTCCCCGAAACTCCCCCTGCCCGGATGACTGCTCCCTGAGCTCAGGGCCGCCCCGCGAAGGAGCCCGCCACCGCCACTCAGCAACCCCATCCTGCCCCGCTGCCAGCCCCCCTCCTGGTGAGCGGCTCGGGGGCGGGGAGGGGGGAACCGAGAGGTGCTCCATGCACTTCATGGTGACCGGTCGCCCGTCCGGTCGTGACGGCACCTAGCTCTTTATATACATTAAGATAGCAGTGGTTCTCAAAGTTTGGCCCAGGCACCCCTGAGGTCCCTGAGACCTTTTCAGGGTCTGGTGGGTTCGAAATGATTTTCGTAACAGGACTGAAAAGTCATTTGCCTTTTCCACTGATTGTCTTAAACGCACACAGCGGAGGTTTCCAGAGCCCCCGTGATCCGTGGTCTCAGGCGTGGACGGACCACACAAGCGGATACAGGAATCCAGCGGACCGTTAGGCACACCACGGAGAGTTTTGCAAAATGTGAAGCCACGCCACTTCTATTTTTTTGTTTTGGAAAATAGAGTTAGGTTTTATTTAGAAAGGCAGATGTTTTATATGCGACGGCTTTTTTATTTTCTGTGAAATAAGTCCTTTCATGTTTTTCCCAGTTTTAATTTCTAACATGATGGATATCGACGGACACAACCCACATTAACAAAAGCGTTTGGAGCCCTCCATCATTCTGACGCACGGAAAGGAGTCCTGCGACCAAAGAGTTGGAGGATTGCGGATTTACAGCCGAAGGTTGGAGTCAGGCCTGGCTGGAAACCCAAGTCAGCCATTGGGATGAGTTATTTACTGCCCCTCCGCCCCCCGAACCACCCCCCCACACACACACACAGAGCCTCGCTTCTTTATCTGTGCAACGGTGATGATAATGTTTGCTTTATGAGGTGGTTGCAAAGATTAACGAGCTGACGTACGAAAGAGCACCCGCGTGTCCTGGCGTGGGCCGAGGACAGCAGCGGGAGGGGGAGAGATTTAACGCGTGGTGCCCACTGGCTCACAGGGTCCTGCTGGGGGGGGAGCAGCAGTGATCACGCGGGGCCTCCCCGGACGGCGGGATATTTTCCCACTGAGTTTATTTTACTTTAATTATTATTATTTCTTGTTAATCCTCACCCGAGGATATTTTTCCACTGATTTTTAGGGAGAGTGGGAGAGAGAGGGAGAGACAGAGAAACATCGATGTGCGAGAAACACATCGATTTCCTCCTGCACACGCCCCGACCAGGGCCTGGGCCAGGGAGGAGCTGAACCAAGGTATGTGTCCTTGACCGGGATCGAACCTGGGACCCTTCGAAATGCAGGCTGACACTATCCACTGAGGCTTTCTATTGATTTTTAGAGAGAGTGGAAGGGAGGGGGAGAGAGAGAGTGAGAGAGACACACTGATTGGTTGCCTCCCGCATGTGCCCTCACTGAGGCCAGGGACCGAGCCTGCAATCCGGGCACATGTCCTTCACTGAAATCGAACCCAGACCCTTTGGTGTGCGGGCCAACTCTCTAACCACTGAGCCAAACCGGCCAGGGCAGGACTATTTTTCAAATGGACCATATCAAGGGGCCATGGGATCATAAGAGCTAGTACCTGCTCAGTATTCTGAGGCTCACCCAGGACTTTTGTACAGAGACTCTTTTATTCAATTCTCAGATCCTTGGAGGGAGACAGGCGTCAGAATTCTACCCATTTCACAGATCAGCAAACTGAGGCTTAGGGAAGTTCGGTAGCTGGCCCAGTGGGAGAGCTGGGCTGGGACTTCAAGCTCAAACCTAAGTCCTGCCATGGCCGCCCCACTTGCCACATTCTACCTCCACAAAGCGTAACGCCCACTTCTGATGGTTTTGTGGCCCCAGAGTGGATAAAGCATTTCTGGCAGGTGCTACGTGAGAGTTCGCCTGGAAACGCCGGGGTCCACTGGAGAGAGGACACATTCGTCATTTATCCCTACTGTGTGCAGGGTGCCTGTGCCGAGCGCTCCCCCCCACCCCCGCCCGGCCCTGGGCAGACCCTCGGGGAGACTGGGTCCTGATGCCCCCTCAGCTGTCGCCGAGGCTGACCCTGCCTCTCTGGACCTCTTTCCTCGTCCCTAAAACAGGAGTGTTTGGGGCCTGGGGGCCCGGGTGGGGGTGGGAAATGCACCGAGAGCCCCCAGCACGGGGCCTGGGAGCCGGCAGGAGCCTGGGGGCTGGAGGGGAGGGTCGGTGGCTGTTTCCATGCCTCCAACGAGGACCTCCCTCCCCTCCCTCTCCTCAAGCCAGTCCGCTTCCGTCTGATTCTCGCGCCTGAAATCACCGAGGGTTCGGTCGCACGAAACACCAAGTCGCCAGAAACGCCGTCTGGCCCCTTTGGAAAAAGCACTTCTTTTTCTGACTTGAAACAAGGAGCCGTTTGCCAAACCGAAATAGCACGTAAGCCTTAGAACCCACAGATCCGAGTGCATCTAATCTCAGGACACGGCAGGAGAGTGAGTGTGTGGGGGGCGGTGAGTCAGAGATTCCACCCTGCGGAGGGGCCCTAATATGGCCTGGGGGAGCCTGGAGGACGGAGCACGCCCGGCCGCCAGACTGGAGCCACCGCTCTGGCCGGCAACCAGCGCCCCCACCTGCCCCCACGTACACGGAGCAGGGCCTTGGGGTGCAGCCAACACGGGGAGCCCAGGTCCGAGGGCAGGAGCAGTCGGGAGACCAACAGCTGGACCCCTGGCAGGAGGGCGAGCGCCTTTCTCCCGCTGCCCGGGCCTCGGCCGCAGTGTACCCGCCTTCTCGGAGCCTGGTCCTGGCCGCCCCCACGGCCCCACGTGCGTGCGCGGCCGACACCGAGTCTGTGACACGGGACGTGGACACGTGAGGACGAGGCAGGCTCCACCCACAGACTCAGACAGAGCCCCGGGCACCCCGTCTCTCCCCCCCCCCCCCCCCCCGCGGGTCCCTGGCCTGTGTCTGAACAGGAGGAAATGGAGGCTGGGACGGTGAAGCGTCCCCCTGAGGTCACACAGCGAGGAGGAGGCAAGAGGAGCCTGGAAACTGAGGCCGCCCCCCGCCCAGGAAAGGCCCCCACTTGCAGGCCATGAGACCCAGCGGCCACTCTCAGGTCCTTCCACACGCCCCTCCCCCAGGGCTCGCTCCACCTCAGGCCCGGCGTCCGTCTCCCCGCCCAACCCCACGGCCGTGCTTCTGCAGGGCTCCTCAGCCACGCGGCCCTCCACCCTCCACCCTCCACCCTCCACCCTCCACAGCCACTCCCCGAGCCAGGCACCTGGAGACGCGTCTTCTCTTCCCCTCCGAGGGCTGTTCGCTCCGAGCCGGGCGGCGGGAGGCACCGGCTGGCGATGCTGTGACCCTGCAGGGCTCCCGCCCGCGGGCGTGCACTGGCCGGGCCAGGACGTGGCCCCGGTGCCCGTGGCTCGGCCGTGGCCCTGGGTCCGCGCAGAGGCGGCTGCTTCCTGGCCCAGGCCCGTCCGTTCTGCCCCCGCGCGCTCAGGACCCCGCACACCTGTGCCCGCTTCCCGCCTCCCGGCTGGCCTCGGGCTGCAGGTGCAGGCAAGAGCCCGAGGGTCAAGGGCCCCGGGGGAGGCCCAGCTGGTGGACGTCCGGCTCCTGGACTCCTGGACTCCGCGGGGGCTGTGTCCCCACAGGGAGGCAGCGGGAGGCGCCGGCCTGGCCCTGAGCCGTGGCCCTCAGAGGCCCGAGGGCCCGGGAGACGGGGTAGCGCCCAGCCCCGGGCGGTGGTCACTGGGGAAGTCCAGTCCTGGGACCCAGTTGGACAACGTGGTGGACACACGACCCGGACAAAGGCCAGAGGGGAGGGAAGGGCCGTGAGGACTCACCGTGCCCCCCAAACTCGGACGGGACCACGCTTACTTAGTTTCTAACATGATGGGTATCGATCGACACAACCCACGTTAACAAAAGCGTTTGGGGGCCCCCATCATCCTGAAGAACGGAAAGGAGTCCTGAGACCAGAGCGGGAGGGTTGCGGATTTACAGCCGAAGGTTGGAGTCAGCCCCGCAGGCCCGGCGGCCTCACGAGGAGAGAAGAGAGCCGGCCCCATGGCTCTGATTGAACCAGGAACCAGGAGGCCAGGGCTCGATGCTGGCCGGGCCCATGCCGGGTGGCGGGCTCCTTCGCCAGTGGGGGGCGTGCGAGAGGGGTGAGGATGCTGGTGGCCAGGGCTCTGCAATGGAACTGCCCAGGCTCAGGGGGCCCCCGGGCAGTGGTGGGCCAGGGAGGGCAGCGTGGGGGGCGGATGCTCCGGGCCCAATCTCAGCCCCTCGAATGCAGCCACACGACAGCAGGGCGCTCGCTACGCAAAAGCAGCTGGGCGTCCGTTCCCCAAGTCCCACGCCCCCCCCGCCCCCTCCCGGCCCACGCCAGAGCCCCGACGCCCCCCCCCCAGGGGCAGGCGTGCACCTTGCAGGCCCGGAGCAGCTCGGACTCTTTCTGAGAGGCACCTGGTCGCGGGGGAGCTTAAGTAACCAGGAGGCCCTACGGGTGAGGCCGCCAGGAGACTTCTAAATGTTCTTATTGTTCTGAGAGGCGGCGACAGCCGGTCGGTTGACAAGGGGCTGTGTGCACACGCAGCCACAGGCCCTGCCTGCTGCCCGCCGGCTCCGGTTCCCGTGGGCCCACAGGTGCCGTGTAAAGCAGGTCGGCCAACACGCGTCCCTTCCGGGGTCACCACGGCACCCGCCTGCTCCTCACCCTCCCCGCTCTGGAAAGGGTCTAGGCTCCCCCGCCCCCCCGCCACCCCCTCCCCCTCACCTGCCAGCGGCTGGGCCGGCCCAGAGCGGCCAGAACGGGTTCCAGGGTCTGCTTCCTCTCATGTCTCCTGCACTTGACTGAACTCACCTGCTTTCAGGTCAGAAAAATAAGGGCTTCGTGCTTGATGGGCCTGAAACGCCGTCTGGAAGACAAGGGAGGCGCTGAAACCAGATCCCGGCGCTCCGTTCCCTGCGTGCTCACTGCCTGTGCAGTCTTCCCCGGGTCCGTGTGCGGGTCGGGGCGGGACCTGCGTGCTGACTGAGGGAGCAGGTGGCCCGGGCCCTGCAAGCCTCCAGCAGCCCGAGCCGTGGCGGCGACCCCACTGCAGCTATTTTGTTGTTGCTTCTCCTCCGAGGATATGTCTTATTGATTCTTAGAGCGTGGGAGGGAGGGAGAGGCAGAGAGAAATGTCCACGTGAGAGAGACACGTCGATGGGTTGCCTCCTGCACGCGCCCCAGCCAGGGCTCAGGCCGGTGAGGAGCCTGCAACCGAGGTACGTGCCCTTGACCGGATCGAACCCGGGACCCTTCAGTCTGCAGGCCTGCACTCTATCCACTGAGCAACCTGGCCAGGACTGGCTGCCATTACGATGACATTAACTCAGTCGCGCGGAGTCCTGTGTCCAGGGGACACGGCGGCCCCCACGTGCCCTGTCCCGGGACTGCCCACCCCCTTTTCCACGGCACCTCCATGCATGCAAGACACGGGAGCAACAGGAAATAAAACCGGGCCCGCGTGCCCACGCCACGAGCCCTCTGCCCTGAGCCCGGGCGCCTGCCCACCTGCCCCCAGGCTCGAGGTGCCCGCCCACCTGCCCTGACCACAGTGTGCCCGCCCTGCCAGGCTCAGGGGGGTGACAGTGCGAGGTGCCTCCCCACCCCCTCCACCCTGTCGCTGGGGGAGGTCAGCTTTACTTCCTGCCAAACAAGCACCCCTCAGCTCCGCCTCAGCCGCGCGCCCCCTCCCTCGGGGGAGCCGCGTGTTTGTTCAGCCTCAGCGGGCGGGTCTCTGCGGCAACCTGGTCTGGCAGCGCCGGGCATGTCGCTACATGGCGTCCCGTCGGGGGAGACGGGGCGCCAGGAGGGCCCGTTCAGACACGTCACTGAGAGCATCCTCAAAGGATCAACACCCCACGGGCCAGCGGCACCCCCTTCTGTGCCCGTCACGCCTGCTGCCTCCCCTGCAGGCACCCACTCCTGACAGCGTCCCCACCTTCAGGGCTTGGGTCTGCGCCTGTCCCCACCCCACGCCACCTGCCGGGGCCTGACCCCGCTCCCTCAGCCGGGGTCGCCGGCTGCTGGCAAAGGGCAATCGAGTGTGGCATTCTCAGCCGTCGTGGGCCAGGCGGTCCCTGTCGCGATCACGTAACACAATCCCTGGTGCACAGTGCACAGCGGACGCCGGCCGAGCGCCCAGACACCTTCCCTCACGGCCCCTGAGACCTTCACGGGCCACCAGATGGACCTTTCGTCTTTTCTTTCAACCTTTCAACATGTACAAGCCGCCCGGCCGGCGGGGCTCAGGGGTTGAGCATCGACCTAGGAGCCAGGAGGTCAGGGTTCGATTCCCGGTCAGGGCACAGGCCCGGGTTGCCGGCTCGATCCCCCGTGGGGCGTGCAGGAGGCAGCCGATCCATGATCCTCTCTCACTGACGATTCTCTCTCCCCGCCCTCCTCTCTCTGAAATAATTAGAAATATATTAAATAAATAAATGAAAGTGTCGAATCGGCCCATAAAGCATTTACTGGCATCGCCTGGCAGTGTTTACAGGGCAAACCTTGTTTAAAAAGGGGACGTGACAGGTCGAATGCTGTAAACGTAACTTTACGGCTTTAAAACACTTTGAGCCTCATTTTCACGGACTTAAAACATAGAAATGCCTTTGGTGTGAGGTGGGGGCGGACGTGACCCCAGGGGGTCTCACGGGGTCTGGCCCCTCCCAGAGCGGAGGACACTGACCTCTCTCCGGGTCCCCAGAGCCCGCTGGGCTCCTGACTGGTCGACGCTGACTGTCCCCAGCAGCACCTTTGTGACCCCCCAGGACTGGGGGGCAACTTCAAGGACCCCCTCACCCCCCCACCCCAAGGAAAAGAGGACGCAGAAGGGCCCTTCTAGGCGTCACTCGGGCCGGCAGCTCTGCCTCCCTGCCAGCCGTCGCTTCCAGGCTCCCTGGGGACGAGACGCGAGAGAAGAGAAACGTTGCGTTCAGCTCTGAAAACATCACAAGGCAAACACATCCCCACGCGGACCAGGAGGCTCCAAGTGTGAGCACAAGTAACGGCGTTCAGCCCCGCAGCCCGCTCACACTCACACGTTCACACTCACACACTCACATGCACGCTCACACTCACACACACACTCACACATGCACACTCACATGCACGCTCACACTCTCACACACGCTCGGGCTCACACTCACACACGCACGCTCACACTCGCGCTCCCCAGGCTTTCTCGGAAGGAAGCTGGGGTGTGGGGTCGGGTCGCGCTCACGCTGCCAGCCAGGACTCGCTCGCCTTCGCGTGCCCGGGCTCCGCTCCCTTTTCTCAGCCACGAGGACTGAGACGCGGGACCGAGCCCCCCACACGTCAGCTCCATGCGGCTCCGCTGAGCCCCTGGCTGGCGAGGCCACACGCTAAGAGCCAGCGCCAGGCCTATAGCCGCCTGGAGTCTTGTTCTGGGAAATCGCAGTCGGTGGGAGGATGCAGCTTTGATCCAGGATCCGAATGGCACCTCAGCTGCCAAGTCTTAGGCAGAGCCCTCGCACCACCTGCCCCGGCCCCGCACACGGAGCCGCGAGCAGACCGACCTCTCGTTCCCAGCACTGGAGGCCGGGCCCCGTGCAGCCCCGACCGGCTGCCGAGGGTCCCCCTGCACCCCCAGGTGTCCACTTCCTGTGGGCCCCGCCTTTCCCGCAAGAGGGATGCTCCGCTCCGCACACCCGCCCCGCCCCCCGCCCTCCCCCCTGCAGCTTGAAAAGCTCTGCCCCTCACCACCCCCACCTGGTCCTTGGGGAGCCGGGAGCCCAGGAAGGAGATGGTGTCCTGCAGCCTGTGAGGGACCCACCTCCCCTGGGGCCCCCGTGTCCTGGGCACCGGCCCCGGCCACCCCCCCGGCAGGTCCCTGTTTGTAACAAACCCGACCCCCCACGCCGCCTCCTGCCCCAGCGAACAGCACCGGCCCCCCTCCGAGCCCAGGAAACCACCCGGCGAGACACGAGGGTAAAAAAATAAGCTGCGTGACGTTTATTTTGTCTTGTTAACGTTAATATCTGTAGAGACATTTTTATTGTCAGTATAAAAATTAACAGGTTTTATTAAATACTTTCCCCAAGGCCCTGGCACGTACAGTCAGTGTATTCTGCATGCGCGGCGACCGCAGCGTGAGGGGTGTTTCGGAAGCAAAACACAGTCCTTTCGCACGGGACCCTCGGCCGGCGGGAAGTACGCTTCCTCTGCCGCCGGAACCGGCCGGACCCGCCAGCGAGGCCCGCCAGGAGCCGCCGGGAGCCACCCCTTAACACGATGGAGGGGACCCCAAACTCTCAGCGGAAGAACCGGCAGCTCATGGAGACCCTAAGAGCTGCTCTGCCGCCCACGAACCTGGAGCCGCTACCCAAATCCCCGATGAGAACACAGGCCAATCCGGCGACTGCGCCGCGGGCAGGGCCACCCGGGGAGGCGAGGCCAGGAGAGGGCAGCTGTTTGAGGAGCTGGTCCCACCGGCCTGGCAGGTGCAGGGAGCGGCCACGGGGGCCCCTGACCAAGCCGCCCATCAACACCCTCGCCCGAGCCCCGGCTCCAGCAGGCGGTTCGACAGCCCCGACAGCAGAGCTCGCACCCCGAACCTCGCCGCCCCCACCTGTCAGATCTGCCCTCAGTTCTCTTTTCAAGGGACCCGGCCACCAGCTACGTCGGAGCAGCCGGTCAACTCGCCCTCATAGAAATGCCACTTAAATTAAAAACAAAAATCTATAAATGATTAGTTGTTTTGCATATTACCAATCCATTAATAAATTAATGTTTTATACCATTTTCCCTGAAAGCAAAAATTAGGAAACTCCGGGTAAGAACAGCATTTAGCAAATAGCTATTATTTTTTTTTTAAAAAAAAGACCGATTTTCCAGGTGCACTGCGACATCCATTTAAAATCAATACAAAAAATAATTCCTTGTAAATATATAATATATATTTATACATAATTTGCGTCTATGTACATACACCCAGCACCTCTGTGCCCTCCGTGCCCTGTGCGTGCGCCGCCTCCCCTGCTCCCCTTCTTACAACATTCACAACGAGGCCAGACGCGCATCTGTCTCCTGAGTCCGGCTGGCCCACAGCCGGCCCGGCGGGTGGCGGGCGGCGGGCGTGCGGTCCCACCGCGCCGTCCGTGGCCCCGGAAACGTCCCTCTTCCCCTGGCGAAGACGACAGGTTTCCGACGGTGTCACCTTTACACGCCTGCCGCCGGCTCTCCCAACGACGCGCCCTCTGGTCCATATGTACAGTCGGAGACACAGCTCCGGAGGCAGGCCCTGCTCCGTGCGGCCAGGCTCCCGCGCCGCCCGCCTGCCGGGAGGGGGCGGACACACGCCCGCTCAGGTGTCCACGCTGCCGCTGACAGGCGGGTACTGCGGGAGGCAGGGCTCGTAGGGCACGGGGTCCGGGGAGAAGACGGAGTCGTCCCCCGACGAACAGGAGCTCCTGGTGTCGGGGTAGCTGGGCGAGTACTGCTCGAGGGGCTGGCTGAGGTCCAGGTACTCCTGAGGGAAGGACAGAGGCCTGTTATTTCTGTTGTTGTTTTTTAAAGATATTTGAATTGACGTCAGAGAGGAAGGGAGAGGGAGAGAGAGACACATCCATGATGAGAGAGAATCGTGGATCGGCCGCCTCCTGCACGCCCCCCACTGGGGATCGAGCCCGCAACCCGGGCCTGTGCCCTGACCGGGAATCGAACCCGGGACCTTTCAGTCTGCCGGCCGGCGCTCTATCCACTGAGCCACACCAGCTGGGACGAGAGAAACGTTTATCTCCTCTCGGGTTGGGTAACCGGTGAGGACGCGGGAGGGGCTGCCCAGGCCCAGGTGTTCCTGAGAGAAGGGACCAGAGGCCTTTTATTCCAAACGCAGGCTCTCGAGAGGTTGGCCCGGGAGCTGGGACGGGACAGGGCACCCTTGAAGGGTTGAGACCCAGCCGCCAGCCGTGCTCCCCGCCCCACCCCCACCCCCGGCTGCACAGCAACCTCCCGGCCGCAGCCCCATCGCCTCTGGGCTGCCGGCCCTCGGCTTTGTGTCACAACCGTCACCGGTAGACGCTGACCGTGGGGAACGGCGAGCCCAGCTGGGCTGGAGGCGCTGGGCCCAAGGACGTGCTCACTCTCCTCTGCCCCCTCCCGGGCGCGTGGGGCTCAAATTCTAGCCCAGCCCGGCCGGGTGGCTCAGGGGCTGAGCATCAACCTATGAACCATGAGTTCAGGGTCCGATTCCTGGTCTGGGCACAGGCCCGGGTTGTGGGCTGGATTCCCAGGGCAGGGCGTGCAGGAGGCAGCGGACCCATGATTCTCGCTCATCGTTGACGTTTCTCTCTCTCTCTCTCCCTCTCTTTCTCTCTCTCTCTCTGAAATAAAAAATTCGAGCCCAGCACAATGACAGGGTATAGATGTGGGCCCCCTCTAAGTAGTCCAGGCCATGCACGTTCACTCAACGAATTTCGTTTTACGCCTGTAGTTTCTGGGATAATGTAGGGGGAGCGTGTCTTCACTCGGGGGCGATCTCACAGACGTCACTCATGCGCTCAGACACTCTCTGCCTTCGAAACGCACACAGGGTCCCCCAGACCTCGGACGGATGTGTGGACATGACATCCACAATGGACCGTCAAGGACAGTTTAGGAAAACAGGTCCTGAAGGTTTACAACTCAAAAGGCTGGTCGCCCCCTGCGGCCAAGGGCGGGCGGGACCCACCGCGGCCGTGATGGCCGGGGACCTGAGAGCGGTTTTACCATTTTTTAAACGGCTTGAGAAAAAGTAAAATCAACAAAAAGACAAAGAATGGCTCATGGCGTCCTGGCCCGTCTGGCTCAGTGGACAGAGCGTGAGCTGCGGGCTGAAGGGTCCCGGGTTCGATTCTGGTCAAGGGCACGCACCTTGGTTGCAGGCTCCTCCCCGGCCCGGGCCCTGGCGGGGCGTGTGCAGGAGGCAACCAATCGATGAGTCTCTCTCACATCTATGTTTCTCTCTCTCTGTCTCTCCCCATCCCTTCCGCTTTCTCTAAAAATCAATGGAAAAATATCCTCAGGTGAGGATTAACCAAAAAAATGTTTTTAAAACATGTCTCACGGCTTTAAAATGATATAAAATGACATGTGAGGGTCCATCCAGCTTCCCCAGAACACGGACACGCGTGTCGGTTGACGCAGCGTCTGTGGCTGCTTCTGGGTCCCAGGCAGAGCAGAGTTGTGGCGACAGAGACCACGTGGCCCCACGTGGACTCCTACTGCCCCCTCCCCGCCCTGAAACTAGGGAGAGACCCCTGAACGGGAGCCCCGGGCCCCAATGCCTCCTGGGGCAGCGCATTGGGGCGTCACTCCCACACCCGGAGCCAGCGCCCCCTCCCCCTGTCGTACGCCGGGAGGCGGCGAGAAGTGCAGACACAGCACAGCAGCCTGTCGGGTTGTCAGAAGGGAGCCCACAGAATGCTGGCGGCTGAACATTGAAAAGACAACACCCTCCCCCCCACATCCCCCGCCAGGGCTGGCGAGAGCGAGTCCCGGACGGGGCTGCGGCCGCCCCCACAGCCTCCGGGGAACCACCCGCGGGGAAGAAGCCGCCACATCAAGCCCGCGCTTTGCTGACGACGATAAAAGTGAAACTTCGTCCTAAATGGAACCGTTTTCCCGGAGCATCTGGCAGCGATTTCAGACGGGAAGAGACTCGGGCTCTGTAGCCGCGGCTTCAGCAGGCGCTGCCGTGGCCTCGGCCCGCACGGCCCACGTGAAATGCCAACATGACACGCGGCCCTGAGCCTGGCCATCAGCTCGCTGGGCTGGAGGCTCCGTGACTTCCCAGCCGGCTCTGAGGGGGAGCCGCACGTCCCGACCCCACGTCCGGGGCCGGGCACTGACACTGGGAACACCGCTTGGCGGGAGAAGAGGCCGTTCCCGGCGAGGCCGCCCCTCGGCCCCTGCAGGGCACCCGCGCTCCCTGAAGCGCAGCCTCTCCCCTCCCGCCAGTCAGACGCCCCGACAAGGTGCTGGCTTGTCTCTTAATCACTCTGAAGCCATGACCTGAATTATTCAGAAATTTAAATCTATTATTTTCTTTCTCAACTCAGACAATGAGGGACCATGGGCGCCGATTCTACATATTATCTAGAAAATAAGTATTTTAGCAAAAGGTGCCAGTTTTCCCTTAAACATCCTAGTGGTCACTCGTGATGACACGGTGTGGACATTTACGTGCACACGGATGAGGCCGCGAGCCACACGCCTCGCCAGGCGGGGTCCGGGAGGGACTGACGGCTCCCGTGTTGTCTGAAGCGGGAGGGGCGGGGCCTCCATGCATCACGCCCATCGGGACCTGAGCATCAGCAGCTCGCACCCTGGTTACCAGAATCCACACGCATGCATGCACACACACGCATGCACACATTCATACATACACACGCACACACGCCCCGGGCCCAGCGCCGGAACACCATGGTGACGGGCGGCTCGGGCAGGGCCCGCAGGCTCTGGTCATGTGAGTCAGACGCTCACCACGCAGCTGAGAAAAACCAGGACCTGGGAGAGCACAGGTGAACCTGCTGACCCCTGCCTGACCCCTGCCTGACCCCTGGCCTGATGATGGACGGCCGCGCACTCGGACAGGCAGGTGTGTTTACAGCGCGGAGCGACGGGCCAGGAGCCGGCACGAGGGCGCCTTACCTCGTTGGTGGTGAGCGTGAGCACCCGGTCCAGGTCCTCCACCAGCTGCTTGAAGGTCGGCCGCTGCGAGGGCACGGCGTGCCAGCAGTCCCTCATCATCATGTACCTGCGGAGAGGCGCCGCCGCGTGAGCCCCCGAAACGGCACCACAGCCCACAGCCCTCAGGGCCGGTCCACCCGCTCCCAGCTAATCCCAGGGGAGGGCGGGCCAGACACGTCACAAACGCCATCCTGCCCCCACCGCGTGGACAGGTCTCTCCTGGTTTTAGTCACATCGAAACGCTAAGGAAGGCTCTGGCCAACGTTCAATTCTCTGCACTCCAGTGCGGGTCGAGCCGCAGGCAACCGGAGACGAACTAGTTCACTGGCTGAGGAAACGCGGCCGATGTCAAACCACAGCAGCAGTTTGCACGGTCCCAGGGGGGCTGCGGAAGCACCCGCCTCCACGCGCTGCGCTGGGGCCGGGGACAAGCACTGAGGGAGGCCGGGCTGGTCCTCTGGCCCTGTGCTCAGCCGGGCAGCCCCGTGGCTTCCTAGCGTGTGCGTGTGCGTGTGCATGAGGGGGCAGGTCTATCTTCCCGCCACTCTGAGGAGGGTCAGGGCAAAGCCCAGCACACGGCCATGTCACTCAGGAAGCAGAGCCCTGGCCGGGCACCGACGCCCCCTGATCGAAAGCTGGCTGCCTGCACCCCAGACGCTGCTCTCTCCCAGACAGGCCTGCGGCCGGTTGGAATCTGTCTCCCTCTCGGGGGGAGCCTGGGGCTGGAGGGGGGAGCCCGGGATGGAGGGGGGCCGGGATGGGGCGGGGAGCCCGGGATGGAGGGGGGCCGGGATGGGGCGGGTAGCCCGGGACGGGGTGGGGAGCCCGGGACGGGGTGGGGAGCCCGGACAGACGCCCCCTTACAGTTCGTTCGTGCAGTTGGCCGGCTTGTCCATCCTGTGCCCCTCCTTCAGCAGCTTGAACAGCTCCTCCACGGGGATCCCCGGGTAGGGCGAGCCCCCGAGGGTGAAGATCTCCCACATCAGCACCCCGAAGGACCAGCTGCGCAAGGAGAGAGCGAGGTCGCTCACCGCCGGCCCAGGCCGCCCGCATGCCCGTCCGGATAAACGCCCAGCGGCCTGTGCCTCCTGCAGCCCCCCGTGCCCTCCTGCCCCCCAGCATCTCCAGGAACAGGACGTGGGGTTCCCAGGGAGCCCCGCCGACGGCGGACGGTGATGGCCAAGCGTCCCCTTCTCTCCTCGGGGGAGGTTTGGGATGGCTGGGTGTTTTCCTTCGGTCGCTCTCAACCTTATTGGTCTTCAGTGCGGTGTTTGCAACACGAAGATCTCCACTCCTGGGCCCGCACCCCCCCCCCCCGCCCCCGCTCTGCCGGCCACGTGACCGACCCAGGGCTGCGACCTGCCCGGATGGGCAGCGGGATACACGCGGCCAGCGAGCTGCCCCCCGAGGCTCAGAGGCCGGGCGGCCGTGGAGCCCACAGGGCACGGAGGCTCCCGCCTCAGCCACCAAGGGGGCCGCTGGGGGGGAGGCGGTTCAGGCAGCAGGACCCGGACGTCTCCCGGGCCCATTCACACCTTCGGCGAGGGAGCCGAGACCACGCCGGCAGCTGGGCCAGCGAGACCGCGGCTCCGACCTGCACATCGTGAGTGAAGTCAGGGCTAGGGCACTTGGAAGCCGGGCCGATTAGCAACAGCCACGGGTTACCGGCCTCCTAAGGCCGTCCGGTGTGCGGCCGCTTCCGGCAGCTTCCCTGAACGTGTGACACGCAGCGGGCGCCGAGGAAGGCGCGGCGCGTACACCGGGTTTGCAACTGATGCGGGGGAAGCGGGGAAGGGATCACTTACACGTCACTCTGATGGGTGTACACGCGATCGAAAAGGGCCTCCGGAGCCATCCACTTGACGGGAAGCCGCCCCTGCGCGTGCGGGAGAAAGGAAACACCCACACGCTGGAACCCGTTTACACGCAACGGGGACAACACGCAACGGGGACTACACGCAACGGGGACTACATGCAATAAAGACTACACGCAATGGGGACTACACGCAATGACAGGGTGCGGATTCAGAAACACTGAAATGTCGTCTGCGTGGACCCTCTGGGCTGTGGGCCTCCCTGACCAGCGTCTGGAGGGAAAGGTGACCAGAAGCTCCGGGCCCTGCTGGTGGCTGGGAAGTCTGGGCCCAGAGCCCAGGAGGGCGAGAGGCTGCCGACTCTCCGTGCCCAGGAGGCTCACCCCACGACCCGTTAACACGTCGCCATGGGGAAGCGTGTGAGGAGCCAGACAAAGACGAGGCACAGGGGCCGGAGGAAGGCGCCCCGTCCGGGTCTCCAGCGCGGAGCACCCATTGTTCCTTCTGGAACGTTCCGGGCCACGCCCCCTCCCCCGAGCGGCTGCCTGCACTCACGTTCGTGGTCTTCTTGTAATAGTCGATGTTGTTGATGTCTCTGGCCAGCCCGAAGTCGGCTATTTTCATCACGTTGTTCTCCGTCACCAGGACGTTTCTGGCCGCTAGGTCTCGGTGGATACACTGAAACGAGAGGAAAACACTCGCTTTAGGGGGCTTCAGGCCTAAAAAAGAAACAGACCCATTTCTTGTAACATCTGAAGCCAAACCTCGCTTCCTTCCCAGTTAAAAGTGAGCGTGTGAGACCCTCTCGAGAGCGCCGGCCGGCTGCTCCCGCGTTCTCTCCCGCGGCTGACGGCACCACGCCCCTCACCCGGGCTCCGCGCTGACCACCCGTCTCTCCTCCGCGCACCTGCTCTGCGGCCGCCACCGCCAGACCCAGAGGCGCTGGCCGAGCACCCGCCTCCTGGTCCCTCCTCCAACATCCGGCCCGTCCCGCCCGCCCTCCCACGGCCGCGACCAAACGGCCGATTAGAAGGCAGCCAGTGGAGCTCTGGGAGGAATGAGTCAGAAATTCCCTTCTGTCCCCCCGCACCCCATTCTCTTGCTTCCGTGGACCCTGGAGGGGGCTGAGCTCAGACCAGGGAGGGCAGGGAGCCCCGAGCGCCTGTGCCGGCCCAGGGTTAGGAGGCCTCTTCACAGTGAACCCCAAGGCCTGGGCCCAGCTCCCCAGGCGGAGAGCTCCCGCCGACACCAGCTCGGAGCGTTTGGCCGGCGTGTGGTCAGTGGGACCCGTGCCCCACGCGCTGGGCTCCGGCCACACATCAGGGCTCGGAGCAGAAACACCAGGACACGACCGCCAGCCTCTGACCTCCACCCTCTTCTCTGCGAGAGCCAATCCAGCTCCCCCCGCCGCCCCCCACTGTGACCAGACCAGGGCTGCCTCGCTCAGTGGGGGCCGGGGGAGTCCCAAGGTGACACCAGGCTCCAGGCAGGTAGGTCAGACTCACCTGAGCCCCAGGAGGTCGCCGTGCAGCCCCCCCTCACCCCCACCCCAGGTGCGGGCTCAATGGCCCCAGGACACCTGGCACCTGGCTAGCTGCTCCCGGAATAA
Source organism: Myotis daubentonii (assembly GCF_963259705.1). NCBI lineage: Eukaryota > Metazoa > Chordata > Mammalia > Chiroptera > Vespertilionidae > Myotis > Myotis daubentonii. The sequence continues at coordinate 64,100,846 of NC_081852.1, read as the reverse complement.
CTCGGATGCTTTGAGTTCCACTGCAGGCGGCATTCCTGGAATGCAGGGCTCCCGGGGGGGGGGGGGGGGGGGACCTGCCTGCTCCCCCCATGGGGGCCCCTTGCTAGTCAGTCTGACAATAAACCCCGAGGAAACCCAGGACTCTGACTCAGCACCTCCCCATGATCTCCATTTCCAGCCTCTACACCGTAAACACGACACCGAAAGCCACGTCCAAACCCCCACCGACCCTGAAACAAACAAGGCCCACCCACCATCAGAGCTAAAGGCAGCGTGTCCGCTCCCGGCCCTGGCCGCCGCCCCCGGGACGGCCACGCCCCCGGGCTCAGGGCAGGCGGCTCTGCTCATCTCACGTGTCCCCCAAGGTCCCGTCAGGGGCTGCACGGGCTGTTGACCCCAACGTGACGGACGCCACCAGGACTCCCCGGTCGCACGAGACAGGCCAGGGCCCGGCAGCACAGGCGGGCCCAGCGGAGCCCGCCCCCTCGCCCAGGAGCACGCGGCCGCACTCGCCTTCTGGGAGGCCAGGTACTCCATGCCGCGGGCCAGCTGGTAGGTGCAGGACACCAGGTCCTTGAAGGTCATCTGCTCCCCGGGCACGTGGTTGATGTCGTAGGAGTACTCCATCCCGGGCGGCCGCCGCGCCCGCAGGTACTCCCGGAGGTTGCCCTTGGCGGCGTATTCCACGATGACGTAGAGGGGCCCTGGGGGGGCAGACAAGCGCCCTCAGACGGAAGGGTTCCGGGTTCGGTGCCGGCCAAGGGCACGTACTCGGTCCCTGCACCCGAGGTCACAGGTCGGGGCGCATGCAGGAGGCAACCAACCCATGTGTCTCTCTCACATCGATGTTTCTCTCCGTCTCTCCTCCCCGCTTCCACGCTCTCTAAAAAGCTATGGGAAAATATCCTTGGGCCAGGAAAAGAAAGTATTTTTTAAACAAAAAACCTGGCGTCCTCAACCCCCACCTTCACAGGACACGTCAGCCACAGCCGAGGGCCTGACTGAGAACCTTCTCCCGGCGCCCCCGTCACAGAAGCCCCAGGGGTCGGCCGTTCCCCAGCTCCGTGGGGGGGCGCCCCTCACCCCAGGCCCTGCAGGCCCCTCATCCGCAGTCACCCAGCGCCCACCTCCCCCCAGGCCCCGACCCCTGGCCCAGGGACACCTCCCTCAGGGGACTGTAAACAGAGCCTCCTGCATGCATGTGAGGTGCCCGGGAGCACGTCCCCCAGTCCCCGCCCCCCAGCGAGGCCGCCACGGCTGCCAACAGGTGCGAGCGCCCCACGCACCGTCCTGCGTGCAGGCGCCCAGCAGGTTGATGATGTTCTTGTGCTTCCCGATCATCTTCATCATCTCCATCTCGGACACCAGGTCGGAGAGGTCCTTCTCCGTGGCGTCATCTGCGAACGTCAGGGCGTTAAACCCGTCCCACGCCTCCCACGGGGTGGGGCGGGGGGGGGGGGGCCTGGGCTCTGCCATGGCCACGCGGGTATTTACAACATCGTCCCGTTGGCATAACTCACTGAATAGCAGCTAATGTGCTATGGCCCAGCCGGCTCAGTGGTTGGGCATCGACCTATGAACCACGAGGCCGATCAGGGCACAGGCCGGGGTGCGGGCTGGATCCCCGCTGTGGGGCGTGCAGGAGGCGGCGATCAGTGATTCTCTCTCATCATGGATGCCTCTCTCTCTCTCTCTCTCTCTCTCTCTCTCTCTCTCCCCCTTCCTCCCTCCCTCTCCTGTCTTCTCTGAAATCAATTTAAAAAACACTTCCTAGAAAACGTATGTTGCTATGAAAAAGCCCCTAGACGTATTGCATGTGGAGCCCCGCCTGTGACCACCGTGGCAGGGCCAGACCCAACGATGGCCGGCCCGCGGGCGGGACGCTCCCCACCCCGCACCCTCGGCCGCGCGGGGAGCTGCCCAGCGCTGGGCTCAAGGTGCAAACAGCATGAAACTGAGTGTCAGAGCCAGAGGGGACTCCCCCACCTTCCCTGCCCTTGTGCGTCGGGGGCAAAGGCCCAGGCGGGAACGAACTGCCCCCCGCGTCCGACGGCCACTTAGGGGTCAGAAGTCAGGACGGGCGTGGATTTGGGCCGCTCGGGCCGAGGCCGACTCTCTTCCAGCCCAGCTCGCAAATGTGGGCTGCACTTTGACAAAACTGGCTTTTCGTTTTTATTATTTTTTTACCAGAGGGTACTTTTTCTGTTGATTTCTAGAAAGTGGGGGGGGCCAGAGAGAGAGAGAGAAACATCGATGCGAGAGACACATCAACTGGCTGCCGCCCACACGTGGAACTTGCAACAGAGGTACCCGCCCTTGACTGGGAATCGAACCCGGGACCCTTGGGTCTACAGGCCGACGCTCTAACCACTGAGCCACCCGCCGGGCAAACTGAGCCAAACTGGCTTTTTTTAAAAAGCGCACACAGCTCAGGATAAACCGTCTCCGAGATGCTGATTCATCCTGCAAACCCCTCACCCCCGAGGTCAGCCATGTGCCCTCGGACCCCCGCCAGGTCAGAGTTCACGTGCGACCAAAGGAACTTTCTCAATAAGGCGCCCCCCCGGCCCCCACTCACCTTTCAGCATCTTCACGGCCACGGTGACCGCCTCCTTGGGCTTGTCCTTGTCGGCTCCCACGGCCTCGGCCATCACCACTTGCCCGAAGCAGCCCTCCCCAAGGGGCTTGCCCAGCGTCAGCCTGCGTGGGGACGGGGATCAGCGCCGGCACCGGGCGCCGGGAAGGGCCAGGACCAGCAGAGCCGGCTCCCGGCTCAGGCGCGGGCGCTGATGGTACGGACCTAACGCGGCGGCCACGCGCCCGGGTGTCCCAGTGACGCCGTGGAGCCCGTCCGCGGGGACGGCTACTCGGGTCCACATTCGGGCTCCGGTCTGTTTTCCTGACGGAAGGGACCCCGGCCGCGGGCGGGGCGGCCGGCGGCCCTAAGAGCCGGCAAAGGGGGGCGTCACTACACGCCCGTCGTTCAGAATATCCCCGAGAAAACCTGCAAGCCCGCTGCTTCCCTCTTCGTCTCCGGGAAGCGATGTCTTTAAAGTCGCTGTTATTCAAATACCAGTGGGTTTACACTCACATTCTGGGGCCAAGACACAGGCTCTGAATCTTAAATGCATTTCAAGGAATCTCTCTAGTTTTTCAATAAGAGGAAAAAAAATCTATAAATTGGGGGGGGGGAGGAATTTTTTTTTTTTTTTACGTAACAGCCTGGAAAGCCACATGACGACTCAAAATTATCATGAAGACAGTCCAGAGTGAGCACAGCAAACTAAATTCTCAGCTTGGAGGCGCTGGGCACGTCCTACCAACGCCCACACCTTGTCCCTGGGACAAGCCACAGGACAAAGCCGTGTCTGAAACACGTGTGACCGTGGCTTCTCACGCACACGCAGCGCGGGACTCAGCGTGGAGAGCGTGTTTGTGGCGGCACAGGCTGGCGTGCAGAAGCCAGGCCAAGGCCCAGGGCGACGGACGCTGCGCTGAGGTCACTCCGCTTCTACGCTGAACTGAAATTAAATTTAATGTCTTGGCAGAAAATAAACATTTGCGTTGGAAAAAGGGCTAATTTATGTCCCAGCGCCGGCCACCCCGGGCGTAACAATCCCCCCTTTGTGCAGCCCCCGCCCCCGTCTCACGGCGGCTCTCAATGCCTTCATTCACGGGCCGCGCTCCGCCCTCGCCGGCTCCGTCCTGTTTTGAAAGGTTTAGCGCAAAGCTCAGACTTTCCACACACGGGCCCCGGGCGGGAGCGGGCCGCTCGCACCGACAGGCCCGCACTGGCGGCGGCGGCGTCACGGGCGGCAAAGCCACGCTGGGCCCGAGCTGCGACTTCTAACATCTGGTCCCAGCTGCCCACCAGCCCTCTAATCCTGCCGGACCTGAGGCCCCGACCCTAACTGTCCCCTATACCTGGCCCCTGAGCATTAAAGAGAAAAACCAACGTGATACAGAAAAATGTTAGCTACAGGCAAACGAGTGGTTAGAATAAGATGGAACTTGGAGACATTGTGGAAAATAGGTCTACCTTTCATCTCGCGCCAATATTCCACCTTCGTGCGGAAATTACCGAAAAATCGGGACAGCGGTCTGGTAGGGTTAAGGTCTGTGGTCCAGGGCTCCCAGGTCACCCACACGAAGGGAATCGAAGGGCGACGCGCTCATGGGAGCCAAGAGCCGGGCTCCGTTCCTGAGGGCTGCCCCTGACCTGCTCGTACGGGAGCCACGTCCAGAGCATCAGGCATCGGGCACCGCCCGCAAGGTGGCCGGCCTCTGGCGGGCAGGGCAAGGACGCAGGTCCCGCCCCACAGAGCCCAGGACCAGAGCAGGAGCGACCCGCGCCCAGCAATGCCATCAGCAGAGCCCGGGTGGCCGCCCTCGGACGGAGCCCGCCTGGGGCATCCCTACGTCATCCAACCAGGAGAACGTTGGGAATCACGGGAAACGATGGCGTATCGGAAGCTTTTCAGCCCGAAGGGGCACTAACCCCCAGAAGCAGTAACACTGGACAACGCCGCCTTTCCTTTTTAATCCTCCCCCGAGAACATGTTTCCATTGATATAGCGAGAGTGGAAGCGGGAGGGAAAGACAGAGAGAAATAGCGATGTCCTGCAGCTCCCCAACCAGGGCCCGGGCCGGGGATGTGCCCGCAACCATGGTAGGTGCCCTGACCGCAATCGAACCCGGGACCCTGCAGTCTGCAGGCCAACGCTCTATCCACCGAGCCACACCAGCCAGGGCTGGATAAAGATTCTTAAGACAACATATTCGACACCCAAAGACGTGGACCACAGAGTAGCAGGTTCCATAACCGGAGGGCAGAACAGAGGACTTCTTCCTGGACGGGCACTCCCGCTCCTGCTGCACTGGACGGGGACTGAACTGTCCGGCGAGTTAATAAGAAAAAGAAAAGGCTGATGACGAGGCACCAGCTCGCGTGGGGACCAGCCTGGCCGAGTGGCTCCTCAGAACCACAACCTCACTCACTCCTGCCGGCGTCGCGACTGCAAGACCATGCAAGTGAGGGTCACGCAAAGGCCGTGTCCACCCAGCACCCCACTCCTTCCCAAGCCTCCGTCCAGCCTCCGTCCAGCGGACGTGCCCCCGAGGTACTCACTTGTCTCTCGGGAACTCCCACTTGGGGTCCTCGGGCAGCTCGTACTCCGAGACGCCCGCCAGCATGGGGGTGTCCGCCGCGGACGACAGGCGGGTGGTGATCCGCACCAGGGGGGTGTTGGAGTTCATGGAGGAGCTGGACTCGGCCGACACCTGGATACAAAACCCAGAGACACAGGTGTAACCCTGGCCCCCCCTGAGGGGGCGGGGGGCCGGCCAGAGCCCAGCCGGACCGTCAGCCCTCAGGAAGGAAGGCACGAGGGGCTGGACACGGTCACTCCTTCAAGACCCAAACCACCGACTCAACGCCCTGCCCTCCCGCCTACGGGGGCCTAAATCGCATCCGAGTCCTGTGTCCCTAAGGCAGGTGCCACACGTGGGTGCGCATGCTGCTCCAAACACGCCTGTCCTGCCCTCACCCCAGGACAGTCACCGAGGACGGAGACAGCCCCACGGACGTCACTGCTCCGGGATCGCCTGCCCCGGGCCCCAGGACCGCTCTCCCCGCAGCCCAGCCCAGACCAGGGGTCAACGTGGTGCTTCGGACAGTCAGCTCTTGGATGGGTTTTGTGTCGTTGACATGTCATGCCGTGCCCTGGCCGGTGTGGCTCAGTGGATAGAGCGTCGGCCTGCAGGCCGCAGGGTCCCGGGTTCGATTCCGGTCAGGGGATGTACCTGTTGCAGGCTCCTCCCTGGCCTGGGCCCCGGTCCGGTGTGGGCAGGAGGCAACTCATCAATGTGTTTCTCTCACATCCACGTTCCTCTCTGCCTTCCCCTCTCTTCCTCTCTCTCTAAAGATCAGTGGGAAAACACCCTCGGGTGAGGATTAACAGAAAAAGAAAGAAAAATGTCAAGCGAGCGAACATCCCGGAACTGGCTCGAGGGAGGATCTGAACCTGAAAGGCTTCCCAGCAGCGCCAGGGCCTTTACTCAAGGTCACCTTGGGCCCAGGCGGGAAGGGGTAGGGGGGAGGGCGCTGCTCCCCCCCAGTCCTGGGAACGCCCAGGCCTTCCATCAAGGGAAAATCGAGGGCCTCTTGTCAACTCCGGTTTCAGAAACTAGAGCCTTGAAGACGTGGGACGAAGAGTCAGGAGAAAGAGAAACACACCTTTACCCACAATCACCTGGGAAGGCCCCTCGCCGACCCTCACCCGTGTCGGCCGCGGCTGAAAACCGCTCGTTTCGTAAACACAGCCCTTCCCCGAGCTGGGCTCCACGAGGGTCCGTGCACGGCCCCCTGAAGGCCCCCTCTGGGGACCACACACCCTCGCCTGGTCCAATCGTGCCCGCCCACCCCCCACTCCCCACCGTCAGCCACGACCAAGGCTTTGGCCAAGACAGTGGGACCACGGGGTCCAACGTGACCCGGCAGAGCAGCTCCCCGCCCACCTCGTCCTGCCCCCGGCACACCTGCCCGGGTCGGCCGTCCTCCCGCTGTGCCCACCAACCCCGTCCAAGCCAAGGAGCAAAGGCGGGGCCAGGAAGCGAACTGATGGCCAAGTGCCACAGTGGACAGAGCGCCGGACTGTGGACGGAAGAGCCCAGTTCCATTCCCCCAGGGGCACACTTGGCTGCAGGCTCGATCCCTGGCCCAGGTCGGGGTGCGTGCAGGGGGCAGCCAACCGCGTTGGAGGAGGATTAGGAGTTGAGGGCGGGCGGAGCATGCCTCCTCCAGGCCGTTTACGTGTCGTCGCCAGGCCCACTTCTCTCGAGAAACCCCCGAACCCGGAGACGGATCTGGCCGCGTCGGGGGGTCGCTTCTTTCCTTCTTGGCCCCAAAGCACCTCCTCCTGTCAGGCGCCCGGCCAACCGCAGGGCTTCCTGTGTGTCTCACTGAGAAGATGCCCTTGAAGGTGGCGACTACGTTACTCATAAACAGCAACGCTGACACGCTAACACGCTCACACACGCCTTCCCACACGGACCCTGCGGCGCAGGCGTGTGAGCTGCGCGTCCACGGCCCCCCTTCCCGGGATCTCTCCGCCATAAATCAGGCTTTTAACGAAATGCGCTTTCTGTGTATTTCCTGAGCCCATATGGGGGATTAAGCAAGGAAGTGGGGTTCTTTTCTTCTCTCTTTAAAGGGCCACCAAGACACTGTGTTATATCTCCTTCTACCGGGTTAGAAGGGGCGGCCGGCGGGCACCTCACAGGGCACAGAGCGGAGATGCCAGGGCGCGGGGGGTGGGGGGGATGTCTGTGTGTTTATTCCTGAGGACGCAACACCCCCGGCCACACAGGCCCCCGAGACCCTGGCTCGGGCCGAGAATCTCCGTTCGCCACCCAGAGCGTGCGGCCTCCCAGAGGCCGAGGGGACACGGCCAAACGGGCGGAGGGCGCGGCGCCCGCACGGGAGGGCAGGTTTCCCGCGAAGCCGCCCGGCCACTCGCTGCCCAAGTGCCTCTGCACCCAGAGCTTCCGTGGCCGGGGGGGGGGGGGGGGGCCGGGCGTCCAGGGTGAGGCTTCGGGGTGAGTGAGTGAGTGAGTGAAGGTCCGACCACGTGCAGCCGCCAATGGGAAGTGACCGCTCTGCCCGGCCGTGAATGACGCCCGGCGGGAAGAGGCCCCACCCTGCATGCGGCGTCCCACCGACCGGACGGACACGCCCCGGCCACGGTCCCAGCTTCGAGGCGGCAGTGGGCCTGGAGCCCTGGCGGCTCGGCTCCGTGGACAGAGCGCCGGCCGCGGCCGGAAGGGCCCGTCGGGCGTCTGAAAGGCTCCTGGGAAGTAAACGCTGGCCCAGCGTTCCCTCCTGGCACCGGGGGAAAAGGCTGACATGTCCGACGAGTGTCAGTGCGTCCAGGACAGGCTGGTGACCGTCAAGCGGGAAACTGGACAGGACCAAGGAGGAGCGTCTCCTATTCTAACAACTGCCAGCGCTGAGCTCAGGGTGCGTGGGGGGAGGGGCGGGGGCGGGCCAAGCAGGTAAGTTCAGGCTCCACCGGGAAAGGGAGGGCACCCTGTGGGGAGGGGGAGGGGGAGGGGGGAGGGGCAAAGGCAGCCTGACAGGCGGCCTCGGAACTGCCCAGCGACAGGCTGTCCGCAGGCATCCGGTTACAGGCTCACCTGCCCAGGTGAAGGCACGCCTGGCATCCCGGTGGAATTTTCTCTTTCATCGACGCATCTGCCAGCCTCTCTGGGGCCTTCTTTCCGGCTCCAGACCAACAACCTCGGTCCCAGGCGCCTGACAGGCACACACCCCCGCCACCCCCCGCGGGCAGAGCTCAGGGACCAGCGCTCCTCGCCAGGAACCGAGCCGCCCCGCGGACGGCCGCGAGGGGCTGAGCGGGCAACATGCCCCCAAACCAGTGAGTCTCCCCGACATTTATCCTCCGGGGACCGGCACTTGCCCGCCTTCCTCTGCTTTCTTATCCGGACTCCCCGACCTACACAACCCCGGTGACCCCATTTCAAATGGACCCTCCACCGCCCGTCGCCTCAGGGCCAGTGGGAAGGCGACAGGCCGCATCCTACCCGGGGGTGAGACCAGGCACTCGGAGACCAGGCACTCGGAGACCAGAAGAAAAGAGGAAGGAGGGAGGGAGAGGGCGGGGGAGGGGCCCTGGGGGGGGCAGGGGGCGGGGAGGGCCCCGTAGGTGGAGACGGACCGAAGGAAGGCCAGCGGCCAGTGGCGAGAAATGAAGCCGACAGCTAGGGTCCAGTCGGGGTGGAAGGGCGTCTGCCCCTTCACAGGAAGTAAAACATTTGCAGAAAAAAGATGATGAAAGAGTTACGGGCGATGGCTGAGCGGCACCGAACGACAGGAGCCCTCCGGGGGGGGTGCCCGTTAGAAAAGGGGGGCGCCCGTTAGAAAAGGGGGGCCCGGCAGCGCGGCTCAGGGTGGAGCATCGACCTGTGAACCAGGAGGTCAGGGTGCGATGCCGGTTCGATTCCCGTCAGGGCACAGGCCCGGGTGGGGGCTCGATCCCCCGTGTGGGGCGTGCAGGAGGCAGCCGATCCGTGACTCTCTCTCATCCTGGATGTTTCTCTCTCTCTTCCTCTCTCTTCCTCCCTGACATCAATAAAAATATATTTTTAAAAAAATAAAGAAAAGGAGAAGAGAGGTGGGAGCACCACCCTGTCACCTGCCTAAGCCCAGCCTCTCCTGCTGACGGCGCAGGAACAGCGCAGAGGGCGGGGGAGGGGAGGGGAGGGGAGGGGAGGGGGATGGGGAGGAGGAGGGGGGCCCCTGAAGGGCACTGGCCAGCAGTCCTGAGGGCTGAGCACTCCCTGCGAGTCGGTGCTGCCGTGGCCGTGGCCGTGGCCGGAGACGGCAGAGGTGTCACTGAGAACAACGCCTTCTCAGGGGCCCAGCAGACGCACAGCAGACGCCTGGCTCCACTCCCGGCCTCGACGAGCCCCCCGTGACCTCTGTGACCTCTGCCAACACACCCTGACCCAGGGCCAGGGCACGGGCCACGTGACTCGTTTCAAAAACAATTACCTTTATTGGAACCAAGTTCCAAATGATTCAGGAAACACTGTGCACGGACATCTGTCCGCCCGCCCGCCTCTCGGACACGGAGGAAGAGGTGAGGGCTGCCTGTCCCCAGGGCAGAGGTCCCGCCCGGCCCCACCTCCACCCTCTCCCCAGAGCAGCACTAGGCCCACCAGGGCTCGGCCAGCACACGGGCCACTGACACCCCCGCACGTGGTGACCGTGGTGCCTGTTCAGCATAGAGACCACGCGAGCCCCAAACCCACGGCCACACCCTGACCGACTCGTCACCACACACACACACACACACACACACACACACGCGCGCGCGCGCACACACACACACACACACACACACACACGCGCGCGCGCGCACACACACGCATACACACGATTCTATTTTAAGCATCGGAGCAGCGGAGCCAAAGCTCCGTCTGGAGAGAGATCAGGGCCGGTTTGAATCAAGCCGTAGCTCAACTGCACCTCAGGGACCCAGGTTTCTGACCTCAATTCAGAGAAATCAGTCCAGTCCCGGCCGGTGTGGCTCAGTGGATAGAGCGCCGGCCTGCGGACCCAAGGGTCCCGGGTTCGATTCCTGTCCAGGGCACGCGCTTCGGTTGCAGGCTCCTCCCCGGCCGGGCCCTGGTCGGGCTGCGTGCAGGAGGCAGCCCACCAACGTGTCCCTCACATCGAGGTCTCTGTCTCTCCCCCTCTCTCCCTCTCTCTCTAAAATCAATGGAAAAATATCCTCGGGGGAGGATTCAAAAATAAACTAAGTTGACGGGAACGACAGTCCCTCCCTTTCCAACCAGTGGCGTTAGCCTGTCTCCCCCGCCCCCACCTCACCCCCCAAAAAAGCAAGAGCATTCGATCACAGGGACAAAGTGGCCCGAGCCTCAAAGAGACGCCACCGAGTGTCATCAAACTCGCAGCCCTGCCCCCCGCACCCCCCTGCCCCGGTGCCCCTCGTCCTGCTGATGAGCTCCGCGAGCCTCGCCCTCTCGCGCTCACTTGCCCTGGGAGCTCGACGCCATGGACCCATCGGACGCGTCGGGGTCCACCTCTCCGCGCTCCCCACACTGACTGGACGGCCGCAGGCCGACCGCTCGCACTGGGAGCCCCTGGGAGCTGGGGCGTCGGGCGGAGGGGAAGGGAGGCCGAGGAGCGGGCTGGGCGCGCAGTAGGTTCTGCAAACTCTCCATCTACTTTCTGTTACCTGTCTGCGCAGGGGGATGCGCTTGGAGAGCTTGTGCACGGCGGGCGGGCTGCTGAAGTCCGGCTTCTTGGCCGAGGCCTTCATGCGGCACACGACGACCGTCACCACCATGCAGGCGATGAGGAACACGCCGACGCAGTAGATGGCGATCTCCAGGTAGTCGGGGGCCGCGGGCAGCTCCTTCTCCCGCACGGGCGCTGGGCGGGCGCGGGAGGGGGTAAGCAGGCGCAGTTAGGAGCTGGACGGAGGCGTCCGGGCACAGCTGGAGGCAGCGGGCATTCACAGGACGGGCCTCCCGATGGAGCCCTGCGCCTGCCACGCCCCTCGCTCTGCCACCAGGGCCCGGGCGCCACTCCTCCCTGCCACCCAGCGGCCGAGGGCCGGCTGCCACCTTGCACGGAGGGCAGGCTGGGCTCTGAGACCTGGCACATTGGGGCAGAGCAGGCCGGGCCCCCGCACCCACAGGAAGGGCTGTGCTCCGTGGGCTCCCCATGCAGACCGAGTCCTCAGACACGGACGAGGCCCACTGGGTGTCTGCAGGGACCGTGCCCGTCTGAGGTGGGCGAGCTCACCCACAGGGAGGTGGGGAGGGGGCTCAGATGCGCCCAGGTCCGTGCGAAACGGAGTAGAGACGCACCGGGCAGGCTGGCCGGCCCCAAAAGGGGTCCAATTCCTTAGCGCAGCGCCGCTCGCTATGCTACTCGAGAAGCAAATGCGTTTAACGCGCAGGCGGGCTGGCTGCTGACGGAGAAGCATCGTCTGCGTGCCACAAACGGTCTCGGTGATGGTCCTTAATCAATCACCAACACAATTCTTTTGCCCTAGGGAGCTGGCTCCGTGAATAGAGCGTCGGCCTGTGGACCAAAGGGTCCCGGGTTCGATTCCGGTCAAGGGAATGTACCTCAGGTGCAGGCTCCTCCCCGGCCTGGGCCCTGGTCAGGGGGCGTGCAGGAGGCAACCCACCAACGTGACATCGATGCTTCTCCCTGTCTTTCTCTCTCTCTTCCGCTCTCTCTGAAAACCAATGGGAAAATATCCTCAGGTGAGGATTCACACATCAAAATAATAGCAAGGGTCACAACACCCATGACCGTGTTTCGTGTATCTGGTTATACCGATACATCACTACAGCTTTTAAAGGAAAAACAGAAGTGGTATTGCGTGTGCGTCCACGTGTAATTACTCGGGTGAGCACGTTCTGTGTCCGTTCCAATAGCGTGTGCTGCCTCCTCGGGCCTCGATGGCTGACCTACGAGCAGGGATCTGCACAGCGCTGTCCTGGGCCGCGCTCTCGGTTAGTGCTCCGCGCTGCGGGGCAGGCTGGTTAGGGCGGGCCCACCGGGCGCCCGTGGCGCACAGGGCGGCGAGGACAAGCAATCTCGATGCCCGAGGCCTCGCTGCTCGCAGCAAATGCTCAGAGCAGGTTCCCGGTGCCAGGGGGCATGAGTGCAGTGGTATGACTTGAAGCTCACACGTTCTCATCAGAAAAACGCTCGCAAGACAGTCAACACTCAGCCGCACAGCGTCACGTGGAGCGCTCCCCTCCCTCTACCGGGTGTGGCACGGGCATGCAGGCGGCACCGTAGGCCGACGAGGAGGCACTGGCCACGTCGTGGAACGCAGGCCAGCAGCGCAGTCACCACGGAAAGGACAGGAGCGGGCGGGGACTCTAGCTCGTCTGACCCGACAGACACTGGGCTCACAGGGTCAGACGGCAGCGAGGAGGCAGCTGACGGGGCAGAAGCAGCATCGAGCGAGAGGCAAGCGCATGCTCCGCGGGGAAGGCAGGCGGAAAGCCCCTCCCAGGGTCACATGCAGGGAGCCACCGAGCCCCGAGGCGGGCGCCACACCGCTTCTGTGCACCCACACGCGGGCGCCTGGCCCGGACGCCGCGACACCCGCCGTCTGTCCACGTCTCGTTGAAAAGGGAGCGTGGGGCCAACGTACAGAGCAGAATGGAGTTTAAAATGAGAAAAGCAAACGACTCTGGGTGCCACCAAGTGACTTCCACGCCTTAAGGGACGCGGGGAGGGGGCGACTTTCCACGTCGACTCCGTGACCCACGGAGAACGTGAGGTCCCCTGGGGGGCGGGAGACGCATCACGTGACCGTGCACGTGCGGGTGGGGCCTCACTGGACGTGACTTTCCCAGGCCACGGCTTCTATGGGGGGGGGTCGTGGACATTCTCCAAGTCTTTCTGCAAAGACGCAAGGGGCCGTTTCTGAGGACAGAAGCGTGTTGACTCCAGAGCACCCAACCAGGAAGGGGGCCCACGCCCAGGACACCCAGTCGAGGCGGGAGCAGGCGGTATGTACCTGGCAGGACTGTCAACCATGCAGAGTGAAAGGAGATGCCGATAGAGTTACCCGCCAAGCACGTGTACTCCCCCGCATCCTCAAAAGTTACATTCCGAATATAGAGCACCTCAATCTCCTTGTCCGTGGTGTTAACCCCGGCGGCCTAGAAGACAGGGAGCGAGAGAGAAGGTAGACGACACAGGACCGGGGTGGAGGGGCCTGGGCCCGGAGGCGGCGCGCGGGCCCGGCGGGGCGGCCGTGCGGGGTCCGGCTGCAGCCCGTCCACAGAGCCCACGACCAGAGACAGCGACAGGAGCGGCACCGCGCAGGCCCGTCACCACACCAGCGTCACCCCCGGAGGTGCCCGCAGACACACGGACACAGCAGCCCACGGGCGCGCTCCTGGCTCGGCTCCGCTTGGGGGGGGAGGGGTCCCCACACGTGTGCACCCCGCGTCCACCTGGGGCTTCCTTCTGTGGGCTGCGGACTCCCGCCTCGAGGAGAGGGTGGGCCTGCCTCGATGGCTGGGGTGCAGAGCGGAACTCCACAGGCACGTCCAAGGGGACGCCTCGCACGTCCTTCCGGCCCCTGGGGACCAGCCAGAGGTCACCCGGCTGCCAGGCTCGGTCACTGGGACGCGAGTCAACCGCCTTGACCTCCACGGCGTGGAAACGAAATGGAAGGAAAAGCTCCATCTTGGCAGCAGAACAACTGGGCTTTTTTGCTCCCTTTTTTAACTACGCATTTGAATGTGAGTCATGGCGGACGACAGAAGCCACCTGCTGCCTTCAGGAGCTCCCCAGGACATTCACTAAGGGGCTGCCTCTGGTCGGGGACAGCAAGGTCCAGGGCACCGAGGTCAGGACACCGAGGTCCAGGGCACCGAGGTCAGGACAATAAGGTCCAGGGCACCGAGGTCAGGACACCGAGGTCCAGGGCACCGAGGTCAGGACACCGAGGTCCAGGGCACCGAGGTCAGGACAATAAGGTCCAGGGCGCCGAGGTCAGAACAAGGTCAGGACAAGGTCAGGACAATAAGGTCCAGGACACCAAGGTCAGGCTACGAGGTCAAGGGCAGCATCTCACAAGATCAGTTATGCAACCAAGGAAATGATGCCGGTCGGACAGACGACACCGAGCCCATATTTCTCTAAAGATCGGAGGCCGGAGGAGGTGTGACTTCAGTGGATCCGCGATGCCACGCCATCCACGGGCACCCAGGTACGCGTCTCAAACGGCGTGTACGTGCCGCGATGAGGGGGTCTGTGCAGCCTAAACACGATGCCCCAGAAGAAATGAACGATTTAAAAACCGGGGTGGGGGGGCCTTCGGAAGGAGCCAGAGCGGGCGCCGCGAGCACCGTGGGCGCGTTCCATGGCTGCCGGCACCCGCCGGCCGCGTCACCCAAGAAAGACGGTTATGGACACCCCAAGGCCACAGAGGATCGATCCTAGAAGCTGCCTGCAGGCTCCCAAAGCACCAAGTCCTTTCAGCGTCTACATCCGCCTTCTTCAAACACAAACAGGGAAGGAAACCAGAAGCGTCGTTACCTTGCTGCTTGGGCAGGACCGTGAGCCAGGCGGACTGGTTGGCCTGCCCTATGTAATTGGAGACCTTACACACATACTCCCCCGCGTCCGCCTCCGTCACATTGAACAGAGCCAGCACCTCTGCATTGGAGCTATTTATCCCCGAGTGCTGGAACAGACAGAGAACAGCGTCGGCCGGGCCCGCGTCCGCCTCCCGCCCGGCCACAGCCTCCGGCGGCGCCGCCACCGCGGGGCCGGGCCTCGGAGAACAGCGCCGTCCACGGCGGGCGACGGGAGAGGGGCCCGCTGCAGAGGGCGACGCCCGGGGGGCCCCGTTTCCCAGCTCTCTGAGCCTGAGTGGTCTCCGCTGGAGAGGGCACCCGGGGGTGCAGTTCTCGGGGGACCCCGCTGTGGCCTTATCTGCGAGCAGCTCCGTGCGGGAGAGGACGGGGGCCAGGCTTAGGGCGCCGCCCGCCCCAAGAGCAGGAGGACCGACAGCATCGAGAGGCCGATGCAGCCGCGGGGACTGTGGGGAGCAGGCCGAAGCACAGGGAGAAAGGGCCCCACATTTCGTGGGCGCAGAACCGGCTTCTACGGTTCACTGTCTGCCCGGCTGGTGTGGCTCGGTGGATGGCGCATTGGCCTGCGGACTGAAGGGTCCCGGGTTCGGTTCCAGTCCAGGGCACAGGCCCGGGGTTGGGGCTTGATCCCCAGGGTGGGGCGTGCAGGAGGCAGCCGATCCATGATTCTCTCTCATTATTGATGGTTCTCTCTCTCCCGCTCTCCTTTCCTCTCTGAAATCAATAAAAATATATTTAAAAAATAAAATAAAATAAAATATAAAGTTTACTGTCTAAACCGCATGCGAATGAATTTCCACAGCAAAGGGGTCTTTCTAAGGAGAAGCTAAATGGTCTCTGAAAGGTGGCTGCGAACACGGGACCCCAATGTCACATGAAAAGAAAACATCAGCGTAACAGTAACATGGGTCCCACCCCCAGGGGTTAAAAAGCTCTTTCTGGCGACCGCTCCCCCCCCTCCCGCCCCCCCCCACCTACTCGGTGCAGCCGCCCTGCACGGGGATGATCTCGGGGTCCCCACCCTTACCGACGGGCAGCTGAGCTGAAACGTCTCCCCAAAGACCTCAGGCCAATAAATGACTGAACTTCTCTGACTCCCACTCCAGGGGTCCCCCCGCCCCCCAATCCCTTCTGGTTTTGACTAGGGAGCTAATTCCCCAACACTCTCTGTACTGGCCCGACAGGAGAATCGTCTCTCAAATTCAACAGGAAGCCCAAGCACCGTGGCCGGGCCCGTGGGGGCCGTGGGGCGGCTCCGGCCGCGGGAGTCCTCACCTTCAGCACCCTGAGGTAGGGCAGCCCGTCCGGCCCGTACTTGCTGCCGTTCTTCTCCACGTGCTTGATCCACTGGATGTGGGGCTGGGCGTCGCTGTACACTTTGCAGACGAACTCCACGTCGCCCCCGACCACCGTGGAGGCGTTGGCGGGCAGCCCGGCCTGGAGGATGGGCCGGTGCGGGGACCGCTCTGGCGGGGGGGGGGGGGGGCGATGGGAGGGGAGAGACGGGTAAGTAAGCTGTGCTGCCCAGAGGCTGCCTGTGAACTGCAGCCAGAAAGGTCTCACGTCTGCTGGCCGAGTCCCGGGAAATCACAGGGCCGCCCAACCCTGAACAAAAGGGGCTTCACAGGGCGCGGCGAGAGGGCGGCCCGTGCAAAGGAGACGCGCTCAGAGCACGGAGAACAGAGCTCCTTGGGCGGAAGGCTGTTGGCTGTCCGCGGCCACCCAAGGAACAAGGGGCAGCGTTTACCGTGACGACGAGAGGCGCCCGGCCAGGGCACAGGTACCCGCCCCCCATGCCACGGGGCAATGTCAGACGCGCACCTGTCCCGTCACCCCGATTCTGAAATGGCCCCAGACCCGGGGTCGCCCCACACACTCCGAGACGCTCTGAGAAGACCGTCCTCGCTTGTTTTTAAAGAAAACAAACAAAAAGCTAAAGCCCAGAGTCACGGCCACACTGAAGGCACGAGTGGTGTTCTCTCTCGGCGCTGGAACGTCCTCCGTTCGCACCCTTTTATCCCTCCAGCCACTTCCTTGGTAAACATGAGGTGCTGCTGTGTCCGAGGGCCGGTGCGCAGGAAGTACTAGATGGCGAACCTCTGACGCGCGAACGCATTGTTTTGGTTGATTTTTCTTTGTTCAACGGCATTTAAATACATAAAACAAATATCAAAAATACAAGTCTTTGTTTTACTGTGGTTGCAAAGATCAAAACATTTCTATGTGTGACCCGGCACCAGAGTTCAGTTAGGGTTTTTCAAAACGCTGGCACGCCGAGGTCAGAAGGTTGGCCGTCACTGCCCCGCGCCCTGGCTCACTCAGAGGTGGCACCGGGAAACAGCACACCGTGAAGAGACACCAGCGCCACGGCCGGGCAGGGCTTACACTGTCTTTCTTATTTATTTTCTTGTAAAAATATCTTTTTATCGATTTCAGAGAGAGGGAGGGAGAGGGAGAAAGAGAGGGGATCATCAGTGATGAGAGAGAATCACGGGTCGGCCGCCTCCCGCACGCCCCCCACGGGGGATGGAGCCCACAACCCGGGCCTGTGCCCCGACCGGAATGGAACCCTGACCTCCTGGTTCCCAGGTGGATGCTCAGCCCCTGAGCCGCGCCGGCCGGGCTGGACTGTCTGAAAAGAGGCCCCATCGGGGGGGGGGGGGGCTGGCAGCTGCTCCCATCTCCCCTGCCTCACGTCTCTAGGGGAAAGGTGATCAACAAGGACACCCCTCCTGTCTCGGGCCTGGAGAGCCCCCTCTCCCACTCAGAGGTGGGTGAGCATCTGAACACAAGGGTCCCCAAGAAGCGGTGACAGACCCGCCGGCTGGGAGCCTTGGCCACAGGCACTGGGATGACAAACTCACTGGACCTCCCTCCGTGAGGGAGGCCACCACACACCCAGCCCCACTGTCCGCAGGTACTGCCCCCTCCACCCACCCCACCCCACCCCCCGCCGCCTGCAGGGACCAGCCGCCCCTGCCTCCCTCCCCCCAGGGGGGCACCCTGTCTCCAACCGCCACTCACACAGTTGCCGCGGGACAGGAGATCCCGCCCGGGGCCTCCCCAGGCGTCAGGGCCCTGGGCCCGGCTGGGAGCAGACATTAGAACGAGAGGGATCTCAGCCTCTCCCTCTGAGCCGTTCTGATTAAAATGTCATTGAGTGGAGGCTGCTGGACAAGAGCAAGTTGATGTGACTGCCTAAGCCTGTTGCTAGTGTTTAAAAACTTTTTAAAAAGCCGGCCAGTGTTGCTCAGTGGTGGAGCGTCGACCCAGAAACCAGGAGGTCGCCGGCTCGATTCCCGGCCGGGGCACAGGCCCGGGTTGCGGGATTGGCGCCCAGTGTGGTGTGTGCAGGAGGCAGCCGGTCCATGATGTTTCTCTCTCATGGATGTTTCTCTCTCTCTCTCCCTCTCCCTTCCTCTCTCTCTAAAAAAATCCATAAAAACTATTTACAAACAAATAAATAAAAACCTGAAAAAAAGAAAAAAGAAAGTGCACGAGAGGTTCCCCTGAGCACACGCGTGCCAGGACCTGCCAGCGTTTCCCCGTGAAATGAAACAGGCTGCTGAGCCCCCCAAGAAGTCACTCATTTGCCCCAAAATCATCCCCCAGACAGGCTGCGCTGAGGACCCAGAAGACGAGGCTCCTAAACCGGGGGGGCGGCAGGTTGCAAAGCTGGGAGCCCCTCCAGCACCCGCAGACACCCTCCCGCTCTGGCCAACGGCGTCGCGGTGGAGGTGACCGGTGGTGGTGGTGGTGGTGAGCCTCCCGGGCAGGCCTGGCAGCGGCTGGCGCCACGGGGACCCGCTCACGGCTGGCGGGGGTGGAGGTCGGGGAACCCCGACCCGGCCCGGCCCCAGAGCTACGTCCACGCACGCCCACCTCCGGGCTGGAGACGGCCAGCCGAGCGTAAACCCACCTCCTCGCACCTGTCGCCTGTGGGGCGGTGGCCTCCCTCCCTCCCACCGAGACGTGCGAGGGGCTCGGTTTTCCACCTCTGCGCCCTGTTTGGGTGTTTGAGGGCCAATGTTTACCGCGGCCCTAAACACTGACGCTGAGACACAA
This sequence comes from Myotis daubentonii, assembly GCF_963259705.1. Lineage (NCBI taxonomy): Eukaryota > Metazoa > Chordata > Mammalia > Chiroptera > Vespertilionidae > Myotis > Myotis daubentonii. Next base: position 64,082,093 of record NC_081852.1, on the reverse strand, counting down.
AGGGACTCTAAAGTCTTACACGTCCGTCAGCCAGGTCAGCGGAACCTCAACCCCCTCGTCTCCCTTACACACGCTTTTTCTCATAAATCTTTTCACAAGCAAACATTGTGCGCGGCGCCCGGCCCCGGGCCGGGAACAATGGGCGCTTTCACGGGCCCGGCACCCCCGGCCGCGCCAGGCCGCGGCGGGCGCTGACTCACCGGGCAGCCGGCAGGCCCGCGCCAGGCCCGGTGCTGTTGGCCGTGGTCTGCGGGCCGCGGGCTCCGCGATGAAGTGACGGCTCTCCGACTGTTTCTTTAAAAAACACGGCGTCGGGTCCTGCTGCGGCTCTCGCCCAGGACAGCGTGCCGGTGGCTCGCTCGCGCCCGAGTGCAGCCTGTCCACTCCCCTCGCTTCTGCAAACACCGCCCCCCCCCGCCCCCCGGCCTTTCTCACGTGGGGCCCAGAGAGGTGAGCGGACCCTCTGTAACGGGAACCCGCCCGCGCCCAGCCCGACAGCTGCCTCGGGAGAGAGCGAACCCCGGAGAATGTCCCGGAATGTTTCCAAACAGCCAGGCGGCCTCGGGTTTCGTTTCTCCACATCAGGCTTTGATTTCCGTTGCAACCTCGCTCTCTGCCCCGAACGTCTTGGACAAGGTCCCGGGTGCCAGCATCTGCACGGGGAGGGCGCCTCCCCACTCCTCCCCCCCCACACCCCCCGGCACCTCCCGCCGGGCGCCATCAGACCCTCCACCGGCGATCACTCCCCGGGGAGGACAGCAACCGGCTCCCGTTCTAACTTCCGAAAAACCGGGGTGAACACCGGGAGCAGCCGGCAGCTGGGGGAGCGGCCGGGCAGCAGGTCCCGCGGACACGAGCAGGGCAGCAGGCGGCCCCCACAGCTGGGCACAGGGGCGGGGGTGGCCACAGGGCAGGGACGGGGCACGGACTCCAGCAGCTCAGGTGCCCCCAGGACCCCACAAGGCCCTGAGCAGGACGGACCCTCCGTCTGCAATGCTGCGGGGCAGCCGAGAGAAAGGCTGGTCAGGGGCTCTGGCCGGTGTGGCTCAGTGGATAGAGCAGCGGCCCTCAGACTGAAGGGTCCCGGGTTCGATTCCGGTCAAGGGCATGTGCCTCGGTTGCAGGTTCCCCGGCCCTGGTCGGGGTGCTTGCAGGCGGCAACCAATCGAGTGTCTCTCTCACATCGATGTTTCTCTCTCTGTCCCTCTCCCTTCTCCTCTCTCTAAAAATCAATGGAAAAATATCCTGGGATTGAGGATTAACAACAACAAAAAGAGAGAAAGGAAAGGAAAGGAAAGGAAAGGAAAAGGAAAGGAAAGGAAAGGAAAGGAAAGGAAAGGAAAGGAAAGGAAAGGAAAGGAAAGGAAAGGAAAGGAAAGGAAAGGGAAGGGAAGGGAAGGGAAGGGAAGGGAAGGGAAGGGAAGGGAGGGAAGGGAAGGGAAGGGAAGGGAGGGAGGAAGGAAGGAAGGAAGAAGGAAGGAAGGAAGGAAGGAAGGAAGGAAGGAAGGAAGGAAGGAAGGAAGGAAGGAAGGAAAGGGAGGGAGGGAGGGAGGGAGGAAGATTGCTCAGGAGTCCTCTCCGGACGAGGAGAAGCCACAGCTCGCTCGCCTCCCGTTCCTCTCCCAGTAACGAACATCCCACCGTCTCCACCAGGATCCACGGGGTTAGGGGAGGCCCTGCTCCGCGTGCTCGCCGCTCAGATGTTACGGAAAAGGGTTTCCTCCCTACAGGGCGCGAGGTGAGTACGCGGCCGACAGATGGGCCGACGGGCGCCTCCCCCGTGTCTCTCCTGTGGTTACTGAAATAGGAAGATTCTGGGCTCTGCGGGGTCAGACGTGGGGCCGTGGCCCGAGGGGCTGGGAGCAGAGGTTCCGAGGCCCCGTGTGAATTCCAGACGGAGGCGGCGGGAAAGCAGCCGGAGGGCGCGGCCGCGATGGGACAGTTGGCTGCACGGCTGGAATGAGGTTCCACCGACTGCACACAGAGGGAACAGGCCGAGGGGCTGGGAGCAGCGCTCTCCCCGCGCCCCCTCCCTCCTCGCGACCCCCCTCCCTGCGCCCCCTCTCTCCCCGCGCCCCCTCCCTCCCCGCGGGCCCCCCTTCGTCACGCCCCCTCTCTCCCCACCGGGCAGTCCGATCGCCGAGCGCCCCGCGTGGATCCGGCACCAGCCCGCCCCCTCCCGGGCGCCCGTCCATCCACGGAGCGAGGAGAAGCTGCCGACCTGTCCTGACGTCAGACCAACGTTGGGTCCCGGCCCCCAACCCGGCCGTGGCTTCGCAGCTCGAGGGGCTGCAGAGAGGAGCCCACGTGGCTGGAGGGCGAGGGAGACCACCAGAGTCCTTCTCCGGCCCAGCCCGGCCTCTCCTGCCCCGGGAGCCGGCGGGGCTGCCTCCGTCGCGTGAACTGAACGGGGCCCCGTGAGGCGCGGGTAGAGGGAGGCACCACGGCCCTCAGGGCCCAGCCGCCCGCTGAAGGCCTCGCCGTAAGGATGGGGGCGTTCCCGCTGCGCCCACGGGCAGGCTGGAGCCGGGTTCTCGGTCCTGGCTCCCGGGCCGTCTCCCTCCCCAGAGGCCGGGCTGGGGTGACCAGGCGCGCCCGCAGGCGGGCTCAGGGGCTGAGCGTCAGCCTGTGAACCGGGAGGTCACGATCGGATTCCCGGTCGGCACCCAGGCCAGGGGGCGTGCAGGAGGCAGCCGAGCCATGAGTCTCTCTCCTCATTGATGTTTCTCTCCCCCTCTCCCTTCCTCTGAGATCAGTAAAAACATACTTTAAAAAAAACAAAAACAGGTCAGAATTTCCTCGTTTACTTAACTGCTACTTTGTTCCAAGAGAGGCTCCAACGTTCAGCTCGGGGATCACACTGGGGCCTTTGTCTCCCGGGGCAGAGGCAGCCGGGACGCAATTTGCGCAACTTCTCCCCGCGGACGGCTGCCCGCTCCGTGCCAGTGCCACCCCCTCGCCCCCCGCAGGCCGGTCCCCGAGGAGCCGCGATCCCCCCAAACCGCCCAGCACCTCGTTCTCGCCCCACAGTGACCGGCTCACGCTCGGGGGGAGGCATTTAGAACGTGTCGCCCCAAATCGTCTCCTTAAGTAGAAACGCTTTCATGTCCAGCTCAGGGCGCGGAGCCCCAGAGTGGAATCCAAGCCCCAGGCCCCCTGAACTCTCCGTGTCCGGGACACGAACACCAACACGAACGTCCGCCACGCTCCTCTCACACGTGAGGGTTCAGCGAATACCTGAACACGGGGATGCCCTCCAGACTCGCCCCATAAACGTCTCTGAGGAAACAGCTCCAGGCTCAGCCTCCTGTGAGCATCACCGGGCCCGGGTACGGAGGCCGCCGGACAGTGAAAGGTTACAACGGCTCCTCCTTCTCCCTGAGACCGACTCGGGAATAACGGCCGCGCGACGCTTTCGAAGGCGGAGCGTCTTATGACTCAACCGATGTCCACGCGATAGAAAATCAGACGGTTTTCTGTTCACTTCTCAGTTCACCCCGAAACGTCAACTACCCAAATCTGTGCCACGTGGTTCATCAGCTCCGGGGATTTCTTCACGGCTCTCGGGGCAAGTCCAAGACCGGGGGTCTCCCTCTTGGGGGGGGTGTCTGTTCTCCGGAAGGAGACACGTGCCGACGAGCGAAACCACACCCGGCCCGGCCGCGTCGGAAATGCCGGAGGAAGCCTGGGGCGCGGACACACGGGGGGGGGGGGGGGGGGGGGGGACGCGGGTTCGCGGCGTCACAACGGGAAAAGCCCTTGGACGACATGAGCCCAGGGGGGCTCTGGGTGAGGCCTCAGCAGCTGTCAGCACCCTGCCCATCGCTTGGTGGGACAGCCCGATGAGCCCAACGCAGGACCTCGGGCAGGTGGCGACAGTGAGAGTCAGGATGGACGACGAGACGGGAAACACGGCTTCTACCGAGAAAGGGACACCCAGCCCGCGTCCCCGCGGCAGGAGGCCGGTCCCATTGCCCCGCGCTCCGCGCTGTGGGTGCTCACGCAGAGGAACACCCGTTCTCCGTCACTGACGGCAAAGGCCCGCACCGGCACGGAGCGAGAAACGGGAGCCCCCGGACAACAGGCCACGCGGTCTGAAGACATTTCATTAAAATAGCACTTTGATCAGAAGGGACTGAGCCTGGCCGGCGTGGCTCAGTGGTGAGCGTCGACCTAGGAACCAGGAGGTCAGGGTTCATTCCCGGCCGGGGCACAGGCCCGGGTTGTGGGCTCAGTCCCCAGTGGGGGGTTGCAGGAGGCAGCAGATCCATGGTTCTCTCTCATCATTGTTCCTCTCTCTCCCTCCCTCTCCCGTCCTCTCTGAAATCAGTAAAAATATGTATAAAAACAAAATAAAACACGTTTCTCCTGCAGTGTCCCTGTCCCCTCCCCTCACAGCGAGCTCAGCCCCGGGCCCGTGGGCCGGTTTCACACCAGGTCCGTCTCGTATGGGGCGACGCTCGGCCGAGAGGCGCACGCGAAACGCACGAAACCAGGCTCAGAAGGAAACAGGCCCCCGTCCCCCGACAGGAGAGCCCGCCCCGGGTGACGGCTCGTGTTCAGAAAGAGCGAGAACCCCGGCCCCCCCGCAGCCGGGAGAGCGACTCACCCACAACGTCGAGGTGGTAGGTGTGGTTGATGGAGCCGCACGCGTTCTCCACCACGCAGGTGTAGTTGCCTTTGTCGGAAGGGACCACGCTCTCCATGATCAGGCTCCAGTGCTGGTTGCGCACCTGCAAGGGCAGAGCGGAGGCGGTCAGCCAGGCCGCGGCCTCAGCACAGAGCGCCCGGCACCGGGTTCTTGATTCAAGTAGTCGGGGGGCGGGGGGGGTAGAGGAAGGTCAGGGTCTCCTGAAGCCGCCCGGCCGTGTGGCTCAGGGGTGAGCGTCGACCGAGGAACCAGGAGGTCGGGGTGCGATTCCCGGTCGGGGCCCAGGCCCGGTTGTAGGCTCCCTCCCCCGTGGGGGGTGCAGGAGGCAGCCGGTCCGCGATCCTCTCTCATCATGGATGTTTCTCTCTCTCCCTCTCCCTTCCTCTCTGGAATCAGTAAAAATATATTAAACAAAAGAAAAGCATCTCCTGAATTCTAGCTGCCCTCAGGCGAGCACGCAGACGGTGACGAACGGGAGCAACGGTCACGGTGGTGAATGGCGAGCAGCGGACACGTGTTCGGACACCAGGCGTGTGGGTGTGAGTCACTGTCACAGGTCCCAGGGCTCCCTGAGTCGGGGCCCCGAGCTCCACCTGCAGTGCCCGTGCCCAGGGACGGTGCACCCCCAGCTGGCCCACCCGCTCGGCCCCAGGGCACCCAGGAAGCGTCCAGGGCCCCCCGAGCCACCTGCACGCCAGGCACGGCCTGAGCCCCCTCCCTCCGCTGATGCGGCTCCCCCAGGCCTCCCATTTCCCCCACGGCCCCCAACGGGGTCTGGAAGCCCCCAGAACATTCCGCTCTCCTCGCTGGCGGGAGCGGAAGAGATGCTCCTGCTCCTGAGAAACAGACGCAGAATCCAAACCCGGAGCCGGAGCCGTGGCGCCCGAGGCACTCGCGGCCCACTCCCCGCGGCCCACTCCCCGTGGCTCACACCCCGCGGCCCACTCCCCGCGGCCCACTCCCCGTGGCTCACACCCCGCGGCCCACTCCCCGCGGCCCACTCCCCGTGGCTCACACCCCGCGGCTCACTCCCCGCGGCCCACACCCCGCGGCTCACTCCCCGTGGCCCACACCCCGCGGCCCACTCCCCGTGGCCCACTCCCCGCGGCTCACACCCCGCGGCTCACTCCCCGCGGCCCACACCCCGCGGCTCACTCCCCGTGGCCCACACCCCGCGGCCCACTCCCCGCGGCTCACTCCCCGCGGCCCACTCCCCGCGGCCCACACCCCGCGGCTCACTCCCCGCGGCCCACACCCTGCGGCTCACTCCCCGCGGCCCACACCCCGCAGCCTACTCCCCGTGGCTCACACCCCGCGGCTCACTCCCCACGGCCCACACCCTGCGGCCCACTCCCCGCGGCCCACACCCCGCAGCCTACTCCCCGTGGCTCACACCCCGCGGCTCACTCCCCACGGCCCACACCCTGCGGCCCACTCCCCGCGGCCCACACCCCACAGCCTACTCCCCGTGGCTCACACCCCGCGGCTCACTCCCCGCGGCCCACACCCCACAGCCTACTCCCCGTGGCTCACACCCCGCGGCTCACTCCCCGCGGCCCACACCCCACAGCCTACTCCCCGTGGCTCACACCCTGCGGCCCACTCCCTGCGGCCCACACCCCGCAGCCCACTCCCCGTGGCTCACTCCCCGCGGCTCACACTCCACTGCTCACACCCCGCAGCCCACACCCCGCAGGCCACTCCCTGCAGCCCACACCCCGCGGCCCACTCCCCGTGGCTCACACCCCGCAGCCCACACCCCGCAGCCCACACCCCGCGGCCCACACCCCGCGGCCCACACCCCGAGAGCCTCAGAGACAACACACGTGGGAAGCACGTCGCCACGCTCCTGCCCACGGGCGTCCACATGCAAACAGACTGCTCCCTGCTGCTCCCCCCGCTTTCACACACGTGAACGGACTCACGAGGACCCAGCGCACCCCCAGGTCAGGCTCCAGCGCATCACTCCCTCCCACAGCGTCTCTCCCTCCCACAGCGTCTCTCCCTCCCACAGCGTCTCTCCCTCCCACAGCGTCTCTCCCTCCCACAGCGTCTCTCCCTCCCACAGCGTCTCTCCCTCCCACATCGGAGCTGAGCCTGGGACCAGGGACAGTGAGGGAATGGCAGGAAGATAACTGCAGGCGGCTCCTCTCACCCCTCCTTTCAGGAATGGGGACTGGCCTGCGTGGCCCCCCAAACATGGACACGCGTCCTGCCTCCGTCACTGACGCGGGGCTACACCCGCAGACCCACAGGAGCCACGGGCAGGTCAGGGCTGGGCCGGAGGGCGCAGTCGGCTCATCCGCGCTCCCGTGTCAGGGCGGCTGTCGGCTTAGAGAGGCAGCGGCAGCCGGGGTGCGGCTCTGAGGGCACTGCCACCCGAGGCCGCTTCTCACGCAGGGTCAGCGCTGCACACGCCACTGCTGCACGCACCAAGCTGTACACGCCTCTGCTGCATGCACCACACTGCACACATCTCTGCTGCACACACCACTGCTGCACACGCCACGCTGCATGCGCCACTGCTGCACGCGCCACTGCTGCACGCGCCACTGCTGCACACGCCACACTGCACACGCCACTGCTGCACACGCCACGCTGCACACACCACTGCTGCACACACCACACTGCACACGCCACTGCTGCACGCGCCGCGCTGCACACACCACTGCTGCACACGCCACTGCTGCACACGCCACGCTGCACACGCCACTGCTGCACACGCCACGCTGCACACACCACTGCTGCACACACCACACTGCACACGCCACTGCTGCACACGCCACGCTGCACACACCACTGCTGCACACACCACACTGCACACGCCACTGCTGCACACGCCACGCTGCACACACCACTGCTGCACGCGCCACGCTGCACGCGCCACTGCTGCACACGCCACGCTGCACACGCCACGCTGCACATGCCGCTGCTGCACGCGCCGCTGCTGCACACGCCACGCTGCACGCGCCACTGCTGCACGCGCCACTGCTGCACGCACCACGCTGCACGCGCCACTGCTGCACACGCCACGCTGCACGCGCCACTGCTGCACGCGCCACTGCTGCACGCGCCACGCTGCACGCGCCACTGCTGCACGCGCCACGCTGCACGCGCCACGCTGCACGCGCCACGCTGCACACGCCACGCTGCACACGTCTCTGCGGCCCACGCCACTGCTGCACACGCTACTGCTGCACGCGCTGACGCCGAGGTCAAAAGGAAGATCCGCTCACCACCAAGTCTTAGGAAGGACCAGGGGCTGAAGGCTGGACTCTGCTTTTTTTTTTTAAAATAGACTCTCATTGATTTCAGAGAGGAAGGGAGAGGGAGAGGGAGATAGAAGCATCAATGAGAATCACTGACCGGCTGCCTCCTGCACACCCCCTACTGGGGATGGAGCCCGCAACCCGGGCATGTGCCCTTGGCCAAAATCGAACCCAGGACCTTGCAGTCTGCAGGCCAACACGCTATCCACTGAGCAAACTGGCGAGGGTTTTGTTTGTTTTTCTCTTTTAATAACAGCTTTATTGAAATATAAATTAACATACCACATGACTCAGCCATTGAAGTTGTACAATTCAATGAGTTTTGGTATGTTGTTATTTTTTAAAACTATGGTAACTATATACAACAAAATTTACTACTTTAACCATCCTTTAGAAATTTTTTAATTATCTTTTAATCTTTCTTGTTGAAAGGGTTACAGGTGTCCCCTTCCCCCCACTGGCCCCTTATAGCCGCCCCCATAGCCCTACTGCCTGGCCCATGGGTTGTGCACACAAGGTCTGGGGTTGATCTCTCCACTCTCCCTCCCCCGCCCTCTCGCTGCAGTTCCGCAGTCCGTTCGCTGCTTCCATGTCTCTGCATCTACTTTTGTTCATCAGTTTATGTTGTTCATTCGATTCCACATACGAGTGAGATCCTGGGACACTTGTCTTTCTCTCACTGGCTTATTTCACTCAGCGTCACGCTCCCCAGGTCCCTGCAGGCTGCCCCCAAGGGTAAGGGATCCTCCTCTTCGCAGCTGCACAGCATTCCATGGTGTGACTGTCCCACAGCTCTTACCCACGCGTCTGCTGACGGGCACTCGGCTGTTTCCAGATCTCAGCTCTTGTACATGGTGCTGCGATGAGCATGGCGCACACGTTCGTTCTGATGGGGTTTCAGATTCCAGGATATCGTCCCGGAAGGGGGGTCGCGGGGTCAGAGGGCAGTTCCACGTTCCATTTTCTGAGGAGACGCCGCGCTGCTTCCCAGGGGCTGGCAGCCTGCGTCCCCCCAGCAGCGCACGGCCGAGGGCCCCCTTCTCCCCGCATCCTTGCCGAAGGCTGGCCTCTTCTCCACAAAACCACCAGCAACGCACACAGGCGGGGTCCGAGCCGCTGGTCACGGAGCCCCGCCCCTACCTGGCCGAGGACACTGCCCGGGGCCCAGCCTCGGGGGGCTGATGACAGACAGGCACGCGCACCCCGCAGGTGACGCGAACGCAGTGAAACGGATCCGGAGGCCTCGGACCGACAGCCGAGCAGGTCTGCGCTCTGGGCTGGGGGACATCCCCCTCGGGTCCCGGCTGGGACAGAGCCTAGCAGCCGGACCACAGCGAGAGGCGAGGTCCCTCCCAGGCCGCCGGCACCTCCCGCAGAAAGCACTGCGGCTGCTCTGACGGAGAAGAGGCGGCGCCGACTTTCCCAGGACAATTCAAACGACCCAGCCCGGCCGGCGGGGCTCAGGGGCCGAGCGTCGACCTAGGAACCAGGAGGTCAGGGTTCGATTCCCGGTCGGGGCACAGGCCCGGTTGCGGGCTCGATCCCCCGTGTGGGGCGTGCAGGAGGCAGCCGATCAGTGATTCTCTCTGGTCATTGATGTTTTTCTCTCTCTCCCTGCCTCTCTGAAATCAATAAAAATATTTTTTTAAAAATAAATAAATAAAAATAAAACTCTGCCTAAATCCCAGCCCCTGGCGGCCAACCTGGAGCTGTTGGCCCAGAGCATGAGGCTGCGGGGCCAGCGCCCTGGCTCAGCTCCCAGCGAACGGCCCCAACGAGACCCGCCCTCCCCCAAAGCTCTCGGGGTGCCAGGGAGGGGACTCCCCCGGCTCTGAGCAGCCAGTCCTGGGAGGCGACTCAGGGTGAAGCCACAGGCCCGGCGTCACCGAGCCCGTAATCCCGCACGCGGCCTGCTGTAAACACGGGTCTCTGAGCCCCTGCTCAGATGTCGCTCCCGTGAGCCCTTAATCGTGGCCAAGGCCCGTTTCTGGGCCCCGTCCAACCCGCCGACGTCTTTCCAGAGCCGGGATCCAGGCTGGGCACACGGCGTGTTCCCAACGGAGCTGAACCCCAACAGGCGGGAGGCACACCTGCGGCCGGCAGGCCACGGCCACGGCTAACCCGGCCCGGGGCAGCCCGTCTCCCGGGCCGTGGCGATCCCTGCTCACGGCACTGGCCCTGACACCGACTTCCTGGAGACGCCACAGGTATTATAAAATCACACGTTCACACGGATCAGCGCTTTCAGCACGAGACGCACACTGACCCCGGGCCTGCCCTACAGAAACCCCGGTGCTGGGTCAACGCTGGCCCGCGGGGCGATGTCTGGCCTCGCACCTGCGGCTCCCGCCACGCCTCACACGCCAACCCAGACCCACGCGCCGTGGCACTGCCCACGTGGTGCCCTCGGCCACCAGCTGGGGGGCTGCGTGGTCATGCGGGAGGGGCCCCCCCAACAGTCGTGGCTTCACGAGAAGCTACGAACAGTAACTCCCTGAAGGCGGGGAGCGGAGGCACGCGGACTTGGGGGGTGTTTTGTGGGCTTTCGGGGGTTTTGTTTCTGGTTGTTAATTCACTCAAGGACATTTTTCCATTGATTTTTAGAGAGAGCCCAGGGGAGGCAGGAGACAGAGAGAAACATCGATGCGAGAGACACATTGGTTGGCTGCCTCCTGTACGCGCCCCGACCGGGGCCAGGGATCGAGCCCGCAACCGAGGACGGGCCCTTGACCGGAATCGAACCCGGGACCCTTCAGTCTGCAGGCCGACTCTCTCCACTGAGCCGCCCCGGCCAGGGCTGTGCTGTTTTCTCAATATTCTGTTTCCACACCCCAAGTCAGTGTAGCCACCGTTCCCACAAAAACGTACGCTCCTCACCAACGTTCTGTCGGAAGCCCCGGCTTTCTGGTTTTCCTGCCAGTTTGGGCCCAGGCGGCACAGCAGCTTCGCCCACGGAGGAGGAGATGCAAACCGTCATCAAAGACGAGGCCTTTGTGCCCAGCCAGCGTGGCTCAGTGGTGAGCGCCGACCTATGAACCAGGGGGTCCCAGTTCGATTCCTGGTCAGGGCACAGGCCCGGGTTGTGGGCTCCACCCCCAGTGTGGGGCGTGCAGGAGGCAGCCGATCCGTGATTCCCTCTCATCATTGACGTTTCTGTCTCTCTCCCTTCCTCTCTGCTCTTCCCTGAAATCAATACAAAACATATTTTTTAAATGAGGCATTCGTATGTTCCCACCTGGTGAGATAGCACGTTATTGATAAATGGAAAAGCAGTGGCTGAATACAAACATGAACACTCATGACCCCCTGGACCAAGTTACACGCGTGCACAGCCCCACGGGTGTGCAGAGGCCTGGCTCCATGTGCACGGCCATATACACACGGCTAAAACCAGGAAGAAAAGGTACTAAATGGTTAGCAACACTTTACATAACGAAGTGGTAGGGTTACAAATATTACTTTCTTCTCCTCTTCACTTTTCAAATTTAAACAGGAATCTTGCGCACACACGTGCACACACACACGTGCACACACACACGTGCACGCACACACACCCCAAAAATAAGTGATGTGAACCAGCTTCTTGGGCCTCCCGTGCCCCTCCCCCCCCGCCTCCCCGGCCCCCAGGCTCCCCTCCCCCCTCCCCCCCAGCTCCGCCCCCCTCCCCCCCACCCACCTCCCTCGCCTGCATGACTGTCATGCAGACCTGTCGCCTGGCAGAAACTCGAGCCACAGGGACGGGGACCCTGCAGCAGCCAACACGTGCGCCTCTCCCCGCCCCTGCCCGTGGCCCAATCTCCGTGGAATCGTTCCCTGCGGTTCCTCTGCAGGAGCAGACGGAGCGGATGGGGCTGCAGACCTGGCTAGTTCCAGGCTCTCAGGGCTGACACTTCGAGGCCGAACAAAGCCGACTGGAGCATGTGGCCCAAACCCTCGCCCTGCGAGACAGAAACCAGATTCCGCAAGCACCCCACACCCATCGCCACGGAGACCAGAGGCAGCTCAGACAGGTTTCTCGGAATCTTCATCGCCTCGATCCTCCCGGGCGCCCGTCACCCCCTCCCCCAGCTACCTCCAGGGGACAAGTGGGAATGCGGGTTTCATTTAGGATGATGACACCAAAACACAAAGGTGAAAGGTCAAAGTTTGGCTTCCCCGTGGCACAAAAAGCCCAGACATTTCCCAACAGCCAGGTGTGCGATAAGCAGAGGCAAACACGCAGGAGCCGGGAGGCACGCAGGCTGCGCGCCAGGCGGCTGCGCCAACAAACACGCCCGACTCCCCTCCACCACCGGCCGATGCACAGGGGACAGCCCCCCTCAACCTCGGCCGTCACCACGGCGCCCCACGAACGCAGCTCAACACAGACAAAGTGCTGCCAGGACGCACCAACTCTCAGGGCCCCGGCCACGCCCCCGGGGGCCCCAGGCCACCCCTCCGGGACGCGTGTGCGTGAACAGGGTGACACGTGTCGAGGGCTGGGCATTTACAGCTGCAGATGGGAGCCAACACCCGTTTAACCTTAAACACCAAGACGTTTGCTTTGCAGGAGGTGCCCACGGAGCAGGGCTGGGCGAGCCGGGTTCTCGGGGCGCGAGAGCTCCCTCCGCTCCGCTCCCAGCCCCCATCTCCCGGGACGCGGGCGTGAGCGCGGACAGCCGTGCCCTGCAGATGCTCGGAGAGGAACCGGGGGCAGAGTGCCAGCCGGGCACCCACTGCCTTTTGAATTAACTCTGAGAATCTCAAGACCTGCCCAGTGGGTGTGGCTCAGCGGCCGATGCCGTCAGGGCGCAGGCCCGGGTGCGGCTCGGGCCCTGGAGGAGGGTGTGTGGGGGCAGAGATGGATGTTTCTGACGTAGATGTTTCTCTCTGCCCCTCTGCCCTCCTCTCTCTCTAGAAAAGCCAATTAGAAAACCTTTAAAAAAAGAAAATGGTGTTCTATGTTGTCTTTTCCCGGAGGCGGCGCCCTGTGGCCTCTCCGTTCTCGTGCGGCCGGCGCGTGGCGTGAGCGATGGCTCTGAGGACGCCCTTGCCCCGGAGCCTGAGCGTCACCCAGGAATGAGCTGGGGACGGAGCCGCCTGTTAACGACCTCGGCGCCGCTGGCTCGGCCGCACTGAAGTGAAATAACTGTTCCGGGTCCACGAACTCTCAGCCAACGAAGGAGCCTCCGTCGCGGTGACGCCCGAGGCCGGTTTCCAGGCTGGAGGGACCCAGGTTCACGACGACCATCGACCTGCTCACTCTTAGAGAAACAGACATTTGCATGGATCTCGGGCGGCCACGGCCTCCCTCCCGGACGGGCACAGGCCGGGGGCGGGCCTAACCGCGAGGGGGGCTCATGCTCTCGGGGACCACGTTGCCCAGGAGATGGAGGTCTCCGTCTCCCCCTGGCCAGTCCCAGCAGCCTCCGGGGCCCCGTGAGGTCATTTTCCTGCTCCCCCACGCGGAACGTCCAACTCCTCTGCGGCGAAGCCCCAACTGCACCCAGGCCTCTGCCTTCGACGGGGCGACCTCCAGGCCGCTCACCCCGCCGGCCCCAGCCTCTGCCCCGGGAGAAGGCCCAGCCCGGCACGGAACGCCCCCTGGGCCCTGCCAGCCAGCACGCCCCGTCCCACAGGGCACAACCCCGGCCTGTGCCTGGCCAGGAATCGAACCGTGACCTCCTGGTTCCTAGGTCGGCGCTCAGCCCCTGAGCCCCAACGGCCGGGCACCATACACTTGAAAGTCCTCCCTCTCCACACGGAATAACTTGGCGATTCTGCACCGCTCACTCCGAGCCACCCTTCCCCCAGGCTCAGCCGGGATCCTCGTCTCCCTGCCCCGAGTCTCCCCAGGAGCCCACATGGCGCCTCCTGCAGGGCCCAGGGCCGCGCGCCTCTGACCAGGAGTCCCCGCGAGCGGGGCCTGAGCTTCACCCGGCCCGGGACGGCGCCCAGGCTCCACTCGCTGACCGGACGGGCGGGGCCTGGCAGCCTCTACAGGCACCTCCCAGGGATGGCTGCCCACTGCACCCCGGGGCGCGAGGGCGAGGCCCACTGCACACAGCCAGGGGTGGGCGGCCGAGTCCTCGAGGACGGAGGACAGCAGGTCGCCGCGCTTCCTGCGGGACAGTCCGCGCCAGGCTCCGCGCCAGGCCCCGTCCCGGCTCACGCAACCCTGCTCGCGCCCAGGAACTGCGCTTACGCGCTGAGCGGCGGCCGCAGTCTGGGTTTATAGACCACAAAGCGCGTAGGAAACATTCTCAACTTTCGGCCCTTCCGCTGCAACGCTCGCTTCCCGTGACGCACAGCGCGAACCGGGCCGCCCTTCGGGATCGCAGGCGCGGCCGGGCTCACGGCAGCAAACACGGAAACGGCCCGTGACGATGGCGCGGCTTCTTCCCGTTCCCGCCCGTTCCCGTGAGCTCCCGGCGCCCCCAAAACGAATAAAAGCAGCGCGAGGCCCCCCCCACGTGGAGAGCGCGCCGTACCTTATACCCGCCGATGCGGTGCTCCTGCCTGAACTCCTTCCCGTTCTTCAGCCACCGCAGGGTGGGCGTGGGGTGCCCGCCGGCCGGGCAGCGGAACTTGACGGTGTTGGCGGCGGGCACGGCGTGCAGCCGCTTCTCCATCTTCTCGGTGCTGGTCCAGTAGGGCGCGCCTGTGGGGACACACGGGGCGGTGTGGGCGGCAGTCTCCCCTCCGCTCGCCCCGGGGCGCGGTCATCGCCGTGGGCGCGGGCGGGGCTGGCGGAGCGGGGGCGAGAGCCACGTTAGGAGACCAGCTGAGGTCGCCGGAGAGGACGCGCCTGGGTTCCCTGGTTGCTTATTTTTTCGGTGAACCCTCACCCAGGATGCTTCCCGTTGGCTTTTAGCGAGAGCGGAAGGGAGAGGGCGAGACAGAGAGAAACACGGACGTGAGAGACACAATTCTCCCTCCACGTCGCGCTGGCCGCTCAGCAGGCAGCGGCGGGGCCGTGTTCTGTGAAGCTGCCCCCTCCAAGTCCTCGGGGGAGGGGGGGCGGTTTTAAACTGGAGGAGGCGGGGAGTTTGTAAATTTGCCGAAAGAGGGACGTATTCGCTGCCCAGAGCCACGGCGTCCCCGCTGCCAACCCTCGCGCCACCGACAACGGCTCAGCCACCGACCGTGAGGAGCACAAGATAAATAATGAGCTTGGTGGCCGCACAAAGCGATTACAACCTGACCTGAGGAAGGCAGCCCTCGGGGCCGCACCCTCGGGGGGCCACACCCTCGGGGGGCCACACCCGCAGGGCCGCACCCTCGGGGCCGCACCCTCGGGGCCGCTCCGTGTGGCTCTGTGAGTGACCACAAAGCCAGCTCACGCGAATTCCTAGACCTGGACGGAGGGGCCCACAGGCAGCGCGGCCCCAGCCGAGCGGGCCCCTGGGAACGTCCTCTCCTCCCACATAAAGGAACCAGCAGGTAGGGCTGCCCCGCCCCGGGCAGGACTGTGATGCTCCCGAAAATGCCACCCAGTGGACTCTCACAGGAGGCGCTGGGAGGGGGCTCTGTGCCTCCCTTGCTGGGCTGAGCGGCCGGGGGCTGCGCCCACACGGGCATCACCCAGGGGCCTGGCGGGCAGCCTGGCGGCAGGACCTTCGTGGTGGCACCTGAGGAGCGACTGAGGGACGAGGGGAAAGGGCCTGGGGGCGTCCTGGCAGGTGGCCACTCCCGGGGGGCCCTTCCATCACCACGGCTGCACCTGAGAGCAGGGCCCGTGCAGACCAGACGCACGGCCGCTGTGCAGCCAGCTGGGCGCCTGCTGCCCCCTCCCCGCGAAAGGCGCAGACCCACGGGGGCGGCACCTCCTCAACACGTCACCACAGGCTCGAACCCTGGACTCACATTCTCTCTCCCCCGGACCCTGTAAGCCGTGACTCAACAGAAAGGGCTGTCGAGCCGTTTCCGAGGCTCCCTGTGCCCGGACGCCCGCCCCCTCCGGTGGGTGCGGAGGTCATGAGGCCTCCCTTGAAGACGGCAGCGCAGGGATTTTTTTAAATATTTTTTTTATTGATGTCAGAGAGGAAGGGAGAGGGAGATAGAAGCATCAATGACGAGAGAGAATCATGCATCGGCTGCCTCCTGCACGCCCCCCACTGGGGATGGAGCCCGCTGACTGGGAACCGAACCGTGACCTCCTCGTTCACGGGTTGACGCGCAACCACTGAGCCGCACTGGCCGGGCCTCAAGGAGGTTTTAATGAGCCCGATGCCCAAGGGAGGAATTATTTTCTCATTTGACAACGGCTCTTCCGGGACAAGCTGGCTTTGGGGGAGCCCGCAGAACCTGGAGGTGAGAGACACGATTAACTGTAGGAGAAGGCCCGTGTCCTCTGCTAACTCTTCCGGCCTCACATGTCAGCGGCCTGGGCGCAGGGAGGAGCCAGGGCTCCCCAAACACGGGGCAGCGGGTGAGAAACGGACAGGCTGCCGGCCCGCCCCTCGGCCAGGGAGCCTCCTCTCTCCGAGGCTGGGGACACGCTCGTGACTTCCATCTGAGACGGTAACTCATGACCTGTGAACCGGAGATGCCCTGCCCAGGCAGGCGCTTGGGACAGGTGTTTACGCAACAGCCGGGCTCACCACAGGTCTGCGAGCCGAGGCCGTGTCACGCTGCCCGAGGGAAATGCAGGCGTCCACGCCGCACACCCCCCTGGCGGAGCCTGTGGGATGGTGGGGCTGGGGGAGAGCCAAGAGGAGGGAGGGGCTGTGAGACGAACCCCGACGGCACAACGAAGGGTTCTACTGCGTCGGGTTGGCCCGGACAGGCCGGGCCCCTCGGCTCTGACCTCTCGGTCTCCGATCTCCGGTGGAATCTGTGGCTGGAGAGCGAGGCCCTCGGGCACGAAACACTAACAAGGAGCTTAAAGGAACCGCGAGACCGAGAGGTGCCCCCACCTGCCCAGCGTGGCTTCTGCGCGACAGTCACTCCATGTAGTAACAATGCAGAGCCTGACTCCACGGCAGCCTCTCTCGAGACGGGGCTGGTTACCCAGAGGCTCCTCACCACCCCCACAGGGGCTCCCCTCCCATCCCCTCCGCGCAGGCTTCTCCACACCTGCACCCCAGCAAAGGGCGCCACCCTCCCCGGGGCCCCTCTGTCATCCACACGGGTTCCCGTCACCAGCTGTTTCCAAACTGAAAACCACCCCTCCCGATGTCTGCCGGCGGCAAGAGCAGAGCACCGGGCAGGCACAACTTGAGTTGACTTTAGCCTGTGGAGTATCAGATGGAGGGAGAGAGGGAGGGAGGGAGGGAGGGGGATAGATGGATAGGTGGAGAGATGGATGAAGGGATGAATGGAGGGATGGAGGGATAGATGGAGGGGTGGACGGATGGAAGGAGGATGGATGGTGGATGGATGGGTGGATGGATGGGTGGGTGGGTGGATGGATGAGAGATGGATGAATGGATAGAGGGAGGGAGGGAGGGAGGGAGGGAGGGAGGGAGGGAGGGGGAGATGGGTGGAGAGATGGATGAATAGATGGATGGACGGGTGGAAGGAGGATGGATGGGTGGGTGGGTGGGTGGGTGGGTGGAGGGAGGGATGGATGGACCAACATATGAACCAGAAGGACACGTGTTGAAAGGAGGGAGTAGCGTGCATGTTGGTTTGGCCCCTCCCGGCGCTACCCTCCCTCCATGCACCTCTATCCCAGGCAGACACTGATCTGCCAACAAGTGGGAGGACTGGAGGCCTCACTCTGAGCCTGTAATTTAAATGCAACGAGAAACACGGGCTGCCGCGCTGCCCCACCCAATCCCGATGCGTCCCAGACTGGCATCGACGGGCTCCGGCCTCTGTCTCCCCGAAACCAAAGAGAGAGACGCCAGCCCAGAGTTTAAAGGAGAACCGGGCATCGTGTTACCACCGTCCGCAGGCGGCTCGGGGCATCTGGCCCACGGCTGACGTGGTCAGCGCCACCAGCGGGTGAGTGATTTGATCAAGGTCACCCGGCGAGAGGCCGGGCCGGGGCCGCCCAGTCTCCGGCTCCCCGAGCGCCGCCCTCCCCACCCCCCGGCCGCCCTCTGAACTCTCCCATGGTAACTGAGTCAGAAGTTCAAGATTTACGTGCGCTGTGGGCACTGGTGACTGCCAACTGCGTTTTTATTGATGCAAAAATAAAAGAAACACAGCCCGTTTCAGCCCCTAGATTAAGTCTCCCAAACTCCCTAAAGCTCCACGGAGGCCTGTGCCTAAGTCTGTAATCAGGGCCTTTAAACCTATCACTGATCGCGACATCTGAGGGCTTTGCGCCCGCGTGGAGGGCTGTCTCGGAGGCCCCGCCCCGCCATCATCTGTTTTCAGTTTTTCATGAACTAAGAGAAACACTCCAACAAAACACGAGATAGGAGCGAGGTGTGATTATGGGGGCGGGGGGCGGGGTGCTTTAGCTGAGGAACCTCATTCAAACAAGGAACTTGCTGACAGTGAGACATTCAATAAGAAAAACATTAAAACGAATCGGGCCAGTTACACCCAGTAAATGCCAGAGGCCACTGGGAGGTCGACCAGCTGCCCCGTGGGAGCTCCCAGGATCCTGCACCTAACCGGCGTGGCTCAGGGGCTGAGCGTCGACCTAGAACCCAGGAGGTCAGCCATCGATTCCCGGCCAGAGCACAGGCCCGGGTTTCGGGCTCGATCCCCAGTGGGGGGCGTGCAGGAGGCAGCGGGTCCATGATTCTCTCTCATCATGGACGTTTCTCTCTCCCTCCCTCTCTCTTCCTCTCTGACGTCAATAAAAATATATTTTAAAAAAGAAAAGACAAGAAAACCCTGCAATTGCTGGCGAGGCTGTGCCCAGAGGAGCCTGGGGAAGGCGAGACGGTCAGCGGAGCCTCAGGCGGCAGCAGGACGGCGGGTGGTGGGAGGAGGGCGGTGAGCGTTTCGTTTCACAGAGGAATTTCAGAGCGTAAGGAAGCCTGTGGAACGCGGTTGTTTTGTTGTTTTCAATTCTTAGAGACGTAAACGTAACTAAGCACCATTTACCGGGGAATCACCGCCACCGCGTGCAGGTCCCCATCAGAGCCAAGGTGTCTCTGCACCGTTGTCAGCAGATCCACACCGACAGGAGTCCGAGATCTCGGGCTAGGAACCTTCCTTCCCCCGAGTTACGTCCAAAACACGCGGCCCTGCTCCCGCACAGGCACGGGCATCGGCCACAGGTCCCGACAGGCGTGGAACCAAAACAGACACCCCCTGCCTCTCCTCACGCGGCAGAAGGAGCCGCCTCGCGCAGGGGTCTCGCCACAGCGGCCTCGCTCCCCACCTGCCCCGTGCCCATCGTGGTCGCCCCGAGAACAGAGCCTCGAGCTCCTCAGAAACAACCACTGACCACACGGGGGAGGCGGGGACGCTCGCTCCCCGAAGACGGACACACGCGTGTCCTCCTCTGCTGCCGGGGGACCCGTCCGGACCCAGAACAAGGCCACATCACGCCTCCCCACGCTGACGTACACGGAACCTTCCAAAGCCCGAAGCCGGGACGCATTCTGAAAACCAGCATCTGAAACGGCCCTTTCTGCCCCGAGAAGGTCGGACGATGGGCGTGTGAGCAGCGGCACCTCCTGGCAGCCTGGCCGGTGATGACATCACAGGGCAGTTCTGCGCGGGGAACGCCCAGCGCGGGTGAGACGTGAGGCCCCCGGCGAGTCAGCTGCTGTAGTCCGACCCGAGAACGCCCCTCCCACCTGAGACGGAGGAACCTGGCCAAGAGGGTGGGGGGTCAGGCCGATCCCCTCGGCCGGGGCAGGGGCTCCGCAGCCTGGGTCTCCACGGCGACAGAGGCCGCGGGCTCACGCGGGTCTAGGGTCAGTGCCCGGGACGCTCCGAGGAAGGACCGGGTGGCACATGGCTCGCTGCAGCCGAGAAGACGCTGGTGGCTCTGCGTCTCCCAGAAAGGGTCCCACCCAGAGCCCGCGTGCGGCAGGAGTGCCGTGGCCCTGCTCCTCTCCTCACGGAGACGCCTGTGTCGAATGAGACCCCTGAAAGAAGCAGCTGGAGCCGGGAACCCCACAGAACACTCCCTCCGCGCCCTCCAGGGCGGCCTGCGGGGCGAGGCAGGTCTGAGGCACGCGGTAACAGACGTGAAGTAAGAACCGGGCCCGATCCGAAAAACCTGGCGGCTCAGGGGGCTTAGGGGAGGCCAGGGCACCGGCCCGGGAGCCCGCTTCTGACCCGGTTCCGTTTGAGGAGGGAGCAGTGAGGACCGGCCTGAATGATGCCCGTCAGGCCGGCAGAGGTCAAACCCGGCCTGGACGGGGCACACCCCCGTGTCGGGGCCCCAACGGAACCTGCCCCCCCGCGTTTTTGACGGTTCGTTCTGCCACTGTACCAGGCTTCCTGGGGTCTGAGAAGAACCGACCACGCAGATAAGCCTGCTTTTTTTCATAGTTAACCATCAAAACTAATGAAACAGCAATCCAGCCAACGGCAGAGGGAAAAATAACCTGCAGTACATGGGGTGTCCCCCCAAAACGCAGACATGGACATTTTTTAATAGCTCGGTTGACGTTTCTTTCCTTTCGGTTTAACCTGCCGGAATGGATAATTATTCACCCTGTGGATACACCTTGGGGGACACCCCGGATTTTCAGGCCGTAGACACAGACCTGAGAGCCACCCGCCCAGGGAGAAAGAACTCGGGGAAGCCCAGCCCGCCCCGTCATCACAGGCTCGGGGGCCCCGGTTGCGAACTTCCCGGGAGAGGGACTCTCAGACGCACCGCCTGGCGTTTCCGGACGATCCGGAGGGGCCCGAGGAATCAAACGGGACGCGCGGTGTCTCCAGGGGCTGAAAGGCGAAGAACTCGGTGCTTCTACAATTTCCCTATGATCCGGTCAGGCCGTGGGCATCTGAGTGGCCGGCGTTGTTTTAATGGCAACGTCCCCTCCCCACCTTGCCCACTGCCCTGGCCGTGGCATTCCTCCGCCCACACAGGCCGCAGCGGCGTCCTCTCCGCGCCCGGCTCACCTGGGAACCAGAGCGGCCTAATCACACCCACAGATGGCAGAGGCCGCGGGGCCGGGAGGAGCCGCTATCGCGTTAAATCACCTCTCAGGTTTCAGGGCACCGTTCAGCGTGGCTCCCGGCAGCGCTATCTCCCGGTGCAGCTGACACCAGCCCCTAATCACCGCAGAGCCCCTGGTTCAGGGCAGAGTTGGTGTCATTCGAGAGCTAATTACAAAGAACCCCAGTGGCAAGGCGAAGGCGAGGCGATTCATTCAACGAGGGCTGGCACTCACAAGAAGGAGCACGCCACTCACAGCCCATCTATTCTACCCGGCACTGGGCACTGGGCACTGGGCACTGAGCTCTGAGCACTGGGCACTGGGCACTGAGCTTTGGGCACTGAGCACTGGGTACTGGGCACTGAGCTCTGAGCACTGGGCACTGAGCACTGGGTACTGGGCACTGAGCTCTGAGCACTGGGCACTGAGCTCTGAGCACTGGGCACTGGGCACTGGGCACTGAGCTCTGAGCACTGGGCACTGAGCACTGGGCACTGGGCACTGAGCATTGGGCACTGAGCACTGGGTACTGGGCACTGAGCTCTGAGCACTGGGCACTGAGCACTGGGCACTGGGCACTGAGCTCTGAGCACTGGGCACTGAGCACTGGGCACTGGGCACTGAGCACTGAGCACTGGGCACTGAGCACTGGGCACTGAGCTCTGAGCACTGGGCACTGAGCTCTGAGCATTGGGCACTGAGCACTGGGTACTGGGTACTGGAAAATATCCTCAGTTGAGGATTTGAAAAGAGAGAAGGAGAAAACCCAGAGGTCTGGCCGGTAGCCCTGTGACTCAGAGACAGGGACCCGCTCGCCCAGCCTGCTTGTTACGTAAGCTCCACCTTGCTGCTACATGTTATTACTCCCCAAGTCTCGGGTTAGCACACTGATCGTACGGGTAGGCCTGGTACGGATCGCCAGGGCAACGCCACCACAACCGGGCTGGCAGAAGCAGGTGTTCCCCAACCAGTAGCCATGACACCCCCATGCGGGCACTGCTTCAGAGCCGGCCTGCTCACCCGCCCCCACCACCCCTGGGCACGGGCTGAGCTGTGATCGGACAGGCAGCAGGCCCACAGCTGAATCCAGCCTCGCCTTTTGCTCCCTGATCGGCGCATTTCCACTCAATAAAGCGGGAAAAACTCTTCTCTCCGCCCCATCGGGTCGTGGGGTGGGGGGAGGGCACTGACGGAGCCGGCAGCCCGGACAGGACAGACCTCATCGCCGAGGCCACCTCGTCTTTCGCTGCCTCCCCTGCCGGAGCCAGAGGGCTCATGGGAAGCGGAGATGTTCTCCGAGCCCAGGCTTTGCGATTAACTCCAACGACCTCGTCAGCAGCGGGTGCGGGTCAGAGGAGAGCGCCCACGCACCATCACCGCTGTCCTGTGAGCAGCACCATCACCGGGAGCCCATCTGGGGAGACCTGTGCCTGGGAACCCCGGGGCCAGTGGTTCTCACTCCTGAGGGCACCCGACTCCCCGCCCCCACCGAGTTTCTCTCCAGCGGGTCTGGGCGGGCCCGGGAATGCTCATTCCCACAAGTTCTCGGTGACGCTGATGCGAGAGCCACGCCCAGACCTGCTCGAGCCAGGAAGGAACGTCTGTCCAAACCAAAGCACCCCCTTTCTGACCGCGCGTCCGGGAGACGGGGAGAAACCCAGGGCCCCGCTTCAGTAGCACGCGCCCTGCGCCCGACAGAGCATGTCTCCTCTTCCTCCGAAAAGCCCTGGCCCGTCTGAGTCGCGATTGTCTCTGACTGAGGCCTTGCTCAGGTTTATTCGACGACTAACACCCTTTGGAGGAAACGCGGGATATAAATCCACACGACAGAGGCCGGAGACGGACATACAGTCACCCTGGGCACCTCCCGGCCGTGCTACTGGGAAACGCAGCTAACTCTAGATTTTATCTTCTTTACCGAACACTCCCAGGTGCCTCTCTGAGCATCGTACAAATACGAACTCAACGAGTCCTCGTGGAAAGTCCGTCGGGTGTCGTTATCGTTACCACGTGACAGCTGAGGAAACTGAGGCACCGAATCGGAGGAGCTGCCCGGGCGCCCGACTCCGAAGAGGTGGCCCAGGCCTGAACCCAGGCTGTCCGCTCCGGCGGCCACGCTCTCGCTCACCCGCCCAGGCCTCCGCGGCCGATGGTTGGGAGTCACTGCCTTCCACAGCAAGCGGCTCTCACGGGCCTTTTCTCCCCGCGACCTAAGGCGCACTGTCCTCGCTCTGCACAGCACGCAGGGCGTTTAAAAGCCATTAAGGCCCTGGCTGGTTTGGCTCAGTGGATGGAGCGTCGGCCTGCGGACTGAAGGGTCCCAGGTTCGATTCCGGTCAAGGGCATGGACCTTGGTTGCGGGCACATCCCCAGTAGGAGGCGTGCAGGAGGCAGCTGATCGATGTTTCTCACTCTCTCTCCCTCTCCCTTCCTCTCTGTAAAAAATCAATAAAAATATATTAAAATACAATAAAAAAGCCATTAAGATGCCTCAGCACCACCCAGGTCATTCCTTTTCTTTTCCTTTTCTTTTTTATTGATCTCAGAGAGGAAGGGAGAGGGAGAGAGAGAGAAACATCAATGATGAGATGGGCTGCCTCCTGCACACCCCACCCTGGGGATGATGAGCCTGCAACTGGGGCCTGTGCCCCGACCGGGAATCGAACTGAGGCCTCCTGGTTCCTAGGTCGATGCTCAACCCCTGAGCCGCCCCGGCCAGGCCCAGACCATCCTCTGTGATGGGGCCACCCCGACCTTGCAGGATGGTTGAGCAGCGCCTTTGGCCTCCACCCACACCACCCCCCTCCCCTGTACGACCCCCACACGTGGCCACGTGGCCCCCAGGGGAGCGGAGAAGGCGAGTCCCCACCGTGGAGGCCGTGGGGCCAGCCAAGCACCCGCCGCCGCGACAGAGAAACCCAGGCCGCGGGCAAGTGCGCGACGCCAAAGGGACAGAGGAAACCGAGAGAAGTCACCAAGCTCCTGGGAGAGCGGCTCACAGGCCGGAAAGAAAGACAGACAGTGAGGAGGGTGGGCAGTGAGGCTGGTTTATTCGCAGGTTTGAGAGCCGGGAGAGCAGACACAGCGGAGAGGGGTGCGGGGGCGCGAAGCAGCGGCAGAGGGCGGCGGGGCCGGCGCTCCTCGCGGGGCCTCCTCGCGGGGCCGCGTCACTTACGCTTGTGGCTGTTCTCGCTGGCCACGTCCTCGGAGCCGTCCGCGTCGTCCTCGTCGTCCCCGGAGGAGATGGCATCTGCGCGCGAGAGAACAACCCAGGTCGTGACGCGGCCCGAGGGGCAGGGACGCCGACCACCGCCGACCGCCGGGGGCCGCGACGCCAGGACCCGGGACGCGTGAGGGCGAGGCGTCTCCACGCCCGCTGCTCTCCTCTCCCGGGGCCGGTCTGTCCCCCGGCCCCCCGGGCCTCCTGCTCTCGCACTAGTGACAACGAGTGGAAACTGGGCCTGGGCAGCTGGATCTTTACGCTTCAATGGTATTTGCGTCCCCAGCAAATTCACCGACTCCCTCAACCCACAGACGCTTCCCAGCAAAGCCCGGCAGCGCCCCGGGCCCCCCAGGAAGGGTTCCTCCCTAGACACGCAGCCTCCCTGGGGGCGAACGTTCTGAAAACAGAACTTGGTTTCTTTATTTTTTAAATATATTTTTATTGGTTTCAGAGAGGAAGGGAGAGGAAGAGAGAGAGAGAAACATCCACGATGAGAGAGAATCATGGATCGGCTGCCTCCTGCACGCCCCACACTGGGGATCGAGCCCACAACCCAGGCATGTGCCCTTGACCGGAATCGAACCCGGGACCCTTCAGTCCGCAGGCCGACGCGCTACTCACTGAGCCAAACCGGCTGGGGCTGAAAACAGAACTTTAAATCGGCCATGGAGCAGGCCTCGCAGCCCCCCCCTCCCACCCCCCCCCCCACCCCCCACTCACTGCAGGAGAGACACTCAAAGTTTGAGAAAATGAACCCGAGAACATCAGCATCCAAATTTCAATCCTGTGTTCAAAATGCCAAGGATGCCGTTGGGGGGCTGGGGGGTGGGGGGATAGGGAGTTGGGGGTGGGGGGATGGGGGGCGGGGGGGCGGGGGGGTGGGGGGATGGGGGGCAGGGGGGTGGGGGGATGGGGGGATGGGGGGCGGGGGGTGGGGGGATGGGGGGCTGGGGGCTGGGGGGGTGGGGGGATGGGGGGCTGGGGGGCGGGGGGGTGGGGGGATGGGGGGGCTGGGGGCTGGGGGGCGGGGGGGTGGGGGGCTGGGGGGCGGGGGGGTGGGGGGATGGGGGGCGGGGGGCTTCCTCCTGTAAAAGTGTGTGTCTCACAAGAAAAGCGTCCCTTGGCACCAGAATCCAGTCCTGTTGCTGCGAATCCTCACTCGAGGATATTTTTCCATTGACGTTTAATGAGTGGAAGGAGGGAGGGAGACACACCGATTGGCTGCCTCCCGCACGCGCCCTGACCGGGGCACGGGCTCAAACCCGGGACGCTTCAGTCCACGGGCCCACGCTCTAACCACTGAGCGCACCGGACAGGATGAGCATCCGTCGTTTTTAATGACCAGCCTCCCTGGTCCCCAGAAAGAATTTCCAAAGCAGGCGACGAGCCGCACTGAAGCTCTGTGCCTGATCCACAGCAGGTCCCCCCGCGCGCGACTTCCCAATAAACGTTACCCAGAGCCCGTGGGCCGCGTGGCTCAGGGGTGAGCGTCGACCCAGGAACCAGGAGGTCAGGGTGCGGTTCCCGGTCAGGGCACAGGCCCGGTTGCGGCTCAATCCCCAGTGTGGGCCATGCAGGAGGCAGTCGATCCATGATTCTCTCTCATCATGGATGTTTCTCTCTCTCCCTCTCCCTCTCTCTCTGAAATCGATAGAAATATATAAACTTTTAAATTTTACGCAGAAAACGCTACGGAGAAGAGAGAGCAGGGGCCGGAGGCCCACTCACCTGTGACATTCACCATGAAGTAGCCAGTCTCACTGTCCACTGTCCTAGCAGCCGTACATGCATAGAGGCCAGAGTCTCTGGGTGTGGCGCCCTTTATCTGCAAGTACTCCCCAATAAGCACTGTCCTATTGGTGGGCCCCAAGTGCACCCCATCCTTAGTCCAACTGATCCGAGCGGCATCTCTCAGCCGGCAGCGCAACTCTAGCGACTCCCCAGGGGCGGCCACATACACGTCGGGCTGGGAGATTTGGTATTTGGTTGGCGGCTCTGCAGAGGGTGGGAGTGGAGGTGGGAGAGGAGGGGGAGAGGAGGTGGGAGACAGCGGAGAGGAAGAGGAGAGAACGTCCAACAAAGTCAGTGGAGGGCCCGTATTCCCAGGAGAGCAGGTCTCATTGGCAAAGGACCCCAGCAGGCTGGCCTCTCCCTGCCACCCTAGGAGCCAGCACCCTAGGAGCCAGCACCCCAGGAGCCAACACCCCTAGGAGCCAGCACCCCCAGAAGCCAGGACCCCAGGAGCCAGCAACCCCAGGAGCCAGGACCCCCAGGAGCCAGCACCCCCCAGGAGCCAGCACCCCCAGGAGCCAGCACCCCAGGAGCCAGCACCCCCAGAAGCCAGGACCCCCAGGAGCCAGCACTCCCAGGAGCCAGCACCCCCAGGAGCCAGCACCCCAGGAGCCAGCACCCCCAGAAGCCAGGACCCCAGGAGCCAGCAACCCCAGGAGCCAGGACCCCCAGGAGCCAGCACCCCCAGGAGCCAGCACCCCCAGGAGCCAGGACCCCAGGAGCCAGCACCCCCAGAAGCCAGGACCCCCAGGAGCCAGCAACCCCAGGAGCCAGCACCCCAGGAGCCAGCACCCCCAGGAGCCAGCACTCCCAGGAGCCAGCACCCCAGGAGCCAGCACCCCCAGAAGCCAGGACCCCAGAAGCCAGCACCCCTAGGAGCCAGGACCCCCAGGAGCCAGCACCCCTAGGAGCCAGCACCCCAGGAGCCAGCACCCCCAGGAGCCAGCACCCCAGGAGCCAGGACCCCCAGGAGCCAGCACCCCTAGGAGCCAGCACCCCCAGGAGCCAGGACCCCCAGGAGCCAGCACTCCCAGGAGCCAGCACCCCAGGAGCCAGCACCCCCAGGAGCCAGCACCCCTAGGAGCCAGGACCCCCAGGAGCCAGCACCCCTAGGAGCCAGCACCCCCAGGAGCCAGCACCCCTAGGAGCCAGGACCCCAGGAGCCAGGACCCCCAGGAGCCAGCACAGGGCCCTCAGGCAGAGCAGAGGGTCTGAAGCAGGAACCCGAGAGACCTACAGAAGCTGCCCCACAGTGACCATCACCACAGGCCCGACCAGAACCCAAGACCCAGCGCGGACGGACATGGGACAAGGACGTTGGACAAGGACATGCCACCCACAGCCTGCGTGCACTGTAACCCGGAGACTGCACTCACATGGCGCTTCCTATGTGAGAACGTGTGTTTAACCAACACTTCCATTCAACATGACTGATGGCCGTGTCCACACGCACACACACGCATTCACACACACGCATTCACACACACGCATTCACACACGCACACACACACCCCTATTCACTGTGCTAGACTTTGTTGTCACGGAGCCCAGCTTCTGAACACACCTCAGGCCCCAGAGCAGCCGTGGGCAAACTACGGTCCGCGGGCCGGACCCCGTTTGAAATGAATAAAACTAAAAAGAAAAAAGACCGTCCCCTTTTATGTAAGGATGTTTACTTTGAATTTACATTAGTTCACACAAACACTCCATCCGTGCTTTTGTTCCGGCCTCCGGTCCAGTGTAAGAGCCCATTGCGGCCCTCGAGTCAAAGTTTGCCCACCGCTGCCCCAGACGCTGATGGGTCCGTCGTGAAGCTGCCGCCTGGGTTCCCACAAGCTCCCCGGCTCCTGGGACCTGGCTGGACCGAAGGAGGGGGTCTGAGCCGGGCGGGCCGTTTCTCTCAAACGACGAAAGCCTAGAGCCCCGAAGGCCAGAAACACAGACAAAACGCCCCGGACGGCGAGAGGCGTTCTCCCTGAGCCTCGCCGGACCCCGACCCGAAGCCGGACCCCGACCCCGGCCGCCGCCGGCCTGCCCCACACGCCGCGTGGGAAGCTGGCCCCTCCCGCCCACCTCCGCACGCCGGCTCCAGCCGCTCCGCCTCTGCCTGTGCTCCCCTGCGGCTCCTCCCCTGGTCCTGCCTCCCTGCTAAGACCCCGCAGTCCGCCCCCCCGACCCCCCACGAGGCTGCCCTAACACCAAGTCCCTCCTGTGTCCTCTCATCATTGACGTTTCCATCTCTCGCTCCCTTTCCCACCCTCTCTAAAATCAATAAAAACATATTAAATACATAAATAAGATAAAAATAGCAGGATGAGGCGGGCGCCCCGGCAGCCGGTCAGAAAATGAGGGGGGTCACCGGCGATGACCTGGTGCAGCGAGCGCCTGCCCTGAGCTGGGGCCCCGCCCCCTCCCCCCTAAAATCTCCTCAGGCCTTTGTTCCTGGGGGGCTGATGGGGGGCTGATGGGGGGCTGAACGGCTCCGACTGGGAGGAGAAGGAGCCTGAGGCGGATGGGGTGGGAGAGGTCATGACCTCAGTCCGGTGTGACATCACGCTGATGTCACCAGCTCTCGGCTGTACGCATCAACCGCTCGGGAGAGAGGCTCTCGCTGCGTGAGGGGCTCTCGTGGGGCCCAGAGAACCTGGGTTTTCGGGGTTCCCTCCCACCGTCCCGCCAGGTGCCCCGCGACGTCACCTTGGACGAGGGCTGAGCAGGGAGCGGCCACACCAGCGCCAGCAGAGTGCGCGGTCCCTTTACGATGTTTGCCTACGAGCTCCTGCCGGGTGGTGTTTGAATGGCGCCCGAGTGCAAACAGAGGACAGATGGGACGCCCGCGACCCGCCGGCCCAATGGCTCCGTGGGGCGCGGACGACAGATTTAAACTGCGAGGGAAGGAGAAGGCAGTCGGGCCGGCGGACACCTCCGTGCATCGCTTTCCACACACGGAGCCGTGGCACAGCTTCCATCCAGTTGGCATCAAAGCGTACCCACAGGAGGAGAGAAGGGCCCGGCCGCCCGGCTCCGTGGCTGAGCATCGACCATGAGCCAGGAGGTCACGGATCGATCCCCGGGTGGCGAGCTCGATCCCCGGGAGGCAGTCGATCCATGATTCTCTCATCATGGATGTTTCTCTCTCCCTCTTCCTTCCTCTCTAAAATCAGTAAAAATATTTTTTTTTAAGAAAGGAGATAAAGCCACAATCCTGTCAGAAGGGACGCCCGGGCGCGCCCTGGCTCGGGCTCCGCAGACGGAGCTGGTGCTCCCGCTCAGACACCCAAAGCTTCGCCGTGACAAGAACAGACGTGCAGAGGAACAAAGCCCTGGCGGCACACGGCGGCTTCGACGGAGAACACGCCTGCCCTTCGTGCGGGAGGGGGACACCGCGCTCCGCACACACAGAACACGGACGCCTCCACCGAGAGCGTCGCCGGCAGGAGGACGGACAGAAGGGCGCCGGGCGGCCGGCCGGGAGCCAGTGGGTTGGAGAGTTGGCCCCATCTGCCGAGGCAGGTTTGAGCCCGGTCGGGGCGCATACAGGTCGGGGCGCACACAGGAGTCCCCAATGGCTGCCTGGGTCAGTGTGCACGCCGTGAGGAGCAGGACTGGCTCACGGAGGCCCTTTGCCCTCGGGAGCCTCCTCACCTGTCCCAGGTAGCGCCCCTGTGGATGCTCAGAGCTCCACCGGCCATCGAGTCCTTCCTGGACATTCCGATCCCCCACCTCTGCAGCTCCCCTCCTCCCTGCCAGCGCCACTCAAGTCCCTGCTTGCAGGCTCCCATTTCTACCTGCCCTTCCCGCCCGAGGGAACGGCACCTGGACGCCTACAGAGCTGCCCCTCCTCCCGGCTGCCTCTGGCTGGAGTCAGCTTAGAATCAACACGCTCCCCGCTCCCCGCCCGCCCCGCCCGCCCCGAGCCCCTCCTCCCCGCTGCCTCCCACCCCACCTGCCCCACAGCCCCTCCCCCACTGATTCCACCTCAAAAGACAGCCAGGCAAGGCCCACTCCACACCTCCACCCTCTCTGCAAATGCCCTCTGCCCGCCCCTAACCCATGGGTCCACCATGGACCACCGAGTGATCTTCTGAAAAGCAAATCTAACCTCCACTTAAAAAAAAAAAAAGAAAAGAAAAGAAGCCAGACCGGTGTGGCTCAGTGGTTGAGCGTCAACCTAGGAGGTCAGGAGTTCGATTCCCGGTCAGGGCACAGGCCCAGGTTGTGGGCTGGATCCCCAGTGTGGGGCCTGCAGGAGGCAGCCGATCCATGATTCCCTCTTGTCATTGATGTTTCTATCTCCCTCTCCCTCTCCCTTCCTCTCTGAAATTAATAAAAATATCTTTTTAAAAGGAGAAGAAAGAAAAGGGGACAGACCCCCCCACCCCCTGACAGGTAGAACCAAGGAGCGTCCCCCCTCTAAGGCCCGACCCCTGCCCACGCTCCGGCTCCCGCCCTGGGCTGCCTGTCCACGCAGGCACGTGCCCTCGACTGGCATCTCCTGTGCGGATGCTCGGCCTGGCAAGCTCCTACTCAGCCTTCAGAGCCCAGCTCAAACACCACTTCCCCCGAAAACCCCGGTGCCCACTCGGACCGACGCCCGTGCCCGTCTCCACGGCCTGGCCTGTCTCTCCACCTACAACACACGCAGCCAGACTGCCTCCTTCCCGCAACGCCCCTGCTCCCCGAGAGCTCCCAGGGGTCAGGGCCGGCATCAGGCCTTCTTTTGCGTAAAGGCCACCGGGACGGCCTGTGGAAACACGGCTTGCACGGTCTCTGGGTCGGGAGGAGTGGGGTGGGCCGGGGTCCGGGGTCCCACGGGTTCCCCGGTAACGCCGAGGTGGGGTCCCAGGGCCCCGCTGGGAGGCCGGCTCCAGGACCCAGACAGGCGTCTGCGATGGACCGTGTCCGCCTGGCAGGCCCCTGCCCGTCCCGAACCTCCGAGTCCTGGTGTGCAGCTCAGGCCACAGGATCGCCCGCTGCCGGCCAAGGTCACCTCAAGGACAAGCCGCAGGCTGCCGGGGAGGGCCTCTGGGAAGCACCCCTCACCTCGGCCGGGGCCCCTGTGTCCTGCGGGGCAGGCAGGCCGGCCCCTCCTTGGTTATAGGTTAATAACTGATCGGCAGGCTGTTTTTTTCCAACCTCACAGGAACCTCAATCTGCATTCCTCTGACTGTGAAACAGGGTTTTCTTTCAAGTGAGCAAATCCGTCCCGTCAGATACGCCAGTCACCGGCGTGGGGACTTCTGGCACGTGCCCAAGAGAGCCAGCGTCCAGGGCCTGTGAGAGTCGACGCCTCCCACACCTGCCCGATCCCTGCAGCCAGGACGAGGCCGGTGGCTTGCAGGAGAACCACCTGCTGTTTGCCGTCCAGCAGAGGCGGCCACGGCAACCCACAGGATTCCCTTCACAACAGGGTCCCAGCAGGACTGGGGTGACTGGTCACAGCCCCACAGCATGCTGGGAATACCCCTGAGCCCCAAACCCCAAAGAGGAGGGGGCCTCACACAGCTCACAGGCTCAGGACCGGGGTGACAGCCAGTGGGGTGCACGGCCTGCTCTCTGGAGAGGGAGCCCCAAGCCAGCAGTCGGACCCCAAACCAAAGGCACGTTTCAGGGTCACTCGCCTTCCCTCACTCGTCACCTGCGGCTCCTGGAAGCGGCTGCCGGGACCGGGACCAGCCCCCCGCCCCCCCTCCCGCCCCCAACAGGGCGTCAGCAGCCGTAAGGATGACGCTCCGCGGATCCATCTGCCCGACGCACCCCTTCAAGGTCCATCCACATCCAAATCCTCTGGCTTCTCCCCAGGCCCCTGGGACAGGCCCTCCCTCTTCAGTCAGAACTTTCTGAACAATCGAGGCTTTTTAAGGTCGCTCGGGGGACAAAGACAGTCAGAGGGGGCGGGGTCAGGAGTCAGTGCGGGAGGGCCAGGCTGCCTCCCGGCTCTCAGCTCGGCTCTCAGCTCGGCTCTCGGCTCTCGGCTCTCGGCTCTCAGCTCGAGCTCGGACTACTCGGGGCGCATTGTTCAGCAAGTTTACTTAAAGGGCTCGGCCTCTGCTCACCCAGCAGGACCCCGTCCCAGCCCTGCTCCGAGCGCAGATGTGGCCCCGCCCCCGCCCCCCACCCGCGCCCCCAGCGTCCCGGCCACTGGCAAACGCAGGGACGGCAGCTGGGGGCTGAGAAGCAGACGGTGCTGCTCATTTGAATGGGTTTGATCCCCAGCTCGGCCCTGCGAGTTCGGGCCTGGCCGGCTGAGCCCGCAGCCGTGGCCGGAGGGTCTGCAGAGGCAGCCCAGTGACCTCTCCAGAGGTGTCCCCTCCTCGGGCGGAGGGAGGGCCGGTCCCAGGCTGGGGCGGGGGGGGGGGGGCGGGGGCGGGGCACGGGGATCGCTTTCCTCTGGTGATTTGCAGAGAAAAGAAAAATTACCCCCAGGGGAATCCTCAGCCCAGGACCCAAACCGCATTAATTCAGGAAATTCCAAACTAAGATAGGCGCCACCAGGGTTAACCTTTCTCCCGCCGAAGCCGCGCATTTGCATAGAGGTAACCGCTGCAGAAACAAACAAACTTTGCCGAGTTTGCCTCTAGCTCCCAGCAAGCCCCTCCCAACCCGGCTGGGAGCCTCTGCTCCAGACCTAGAAGGGCTGCCGGCTCCCGTGGCTCCCGTGGCTCCCGTGGCTCCCGTGGTTCCCCTGGACCGGCTCTTCTGAAACCAAGACCGCACCCCTCTCCACGACAGACCTCCCTCCGAGAGCGGAGCTAAATCACCGCCCAGGTCCACCGGCTCCCTGGCCACCTCCTGCCTCCTCCCGGCCTGGCTCCGTGCTGCAGCGTGGGCCTAGGAACCAGGAGCTCAGGGCCCGGCCGGGTCGCGGGCTCCATCCCACGGGGGGCGTGCAGGAGGCAGCCGGTCCATGAATCTCTCTCACCACTGACGTTTCTGCCTCTCTCCCCTCCTCTCCCTTCCTCTCTGAAATCGATGCAAAAATAATTTTTTAAAGAGAAAGAAACTGCAGCCGCAGAGAAGGGTCAGGGAGCAGACTGAATGCCCACTCGGCCTGCCCGGGCCACCCTCCCTGCCACACCTTCCGGGGTGGGGGCTGAAGGGTGGGGAGGGGCCCGCCTCCCGGAAGGTTTGCTTTACAAATGGGGACCCCTTCTCCCCCGGGGACCCCTTCCTGGCGCCAGAGGAAGTGTGGGTGTAGCTGCCTCTGCCCTTTCGTTCTTGGAATTTTTCCCCTTTCCGTGTTTCCTGGCCTCGGCCCTGACCCTGGGAAGGCCAGGCCGGCGTGCGTCATCTCCTCGGGGGCCGGCCGCGGAGCCCCGGGTGCACGTCTGCGCAGGTGGCCGCGACCCCCCTCAAGTCGGAGGCGCTGGGGGGAAGCTCCATGTGCCGGGAGAACTACCCCAGCCCGGCCGGTGTGGCCCAGTGGTCAGAGCACCGTCCTCGGACCAAAGGGTCCCGGGTTCGATTCCGGTCAAGGTTGCAGGCTCGATCCCAAACCCGGTCAGGCTGGTGCGGGACGGAGCCAATCGATGTGTTTCTCTCACATCCATGTTTCTCTTTCTCTCAAAAAAATAAAAGAAACAAGTATCCTTGGATAAGGACGGAAAAGAAGACGACGGAAGAAAGAAAGCTGACAGTCAGTGGGGCCCAAGGGCATGGGGACGGGACGAGGAAGCCGGGGGCGGGGGGGCGAACGGCGAGTCGCTAGACCAGCGCCTTCCGGTCCCAAACGCCTGGGTCGCTACCTGGGACTCAGCAGCCCCCGCCTCCTCCTGGCACAGGGTGCGGGCCTCTAACCTGGCAGCCTCAGGCCGCTGGAGGCCGAGCCAGAGGATCGCAGAGCGGCGATGGCCGGGCGGGCGTTTCTGCTGCCTGTGACTTCTCTTCAAGCAGCTTTAGCGGTTCCCCACCTTCCTGACGCCGCGACCCGTTAACACAGCGCCTCATGTGGGGACCCCCAACCATACAATTATCTTCGTTGCTACCTCATCACTGTCAGGTTGCCACTGTGATGAATCGTCATGTAACTATCTGATCTGCAGGATGGTCTTAGGCGACCCCCGTGAAAGGGTCGTTCGACCGCCAAAGGGGCCGCGACCCACAGGTTGAGAACCGCTGCCCTGGGCGAAGTGTTGTATCGACCACACCAGTGAGTCCCCCCACCGCTCTCCTTCCTGCGTCTGTGGGTCCCCTGGAGGCTGTCACACACACTCACCAAGGCCTGAGATCCGTATGTCCCTGCCTCCTACTCAGACGGACATTCCCTGGTCGGACGAGGGGTTAGGGAAGCGAGTGTGCCCAGCGTGGCCGTCCGCCATGGACAGAATGAGCGGCTCACACGCTCCGTGTGAGACCCCATCGTGGTGCCGGCTCCCCAGAACCCAAACGGCTGGAAACCGCCTGTTCCCTGACGGGCACGGGGGTGGGGGGGCGGGGGGCGGGGGCACGGGGGGGGTCTGCCCAGGGAGGAAGGCTCCTTCCCGTGAAGGTGCGCAGGTGGAAGCGTGACGTCACATGTGCGCAGCCGATGGGATCCTGCCAGCACCACCCGCCCGGGCGGCTGAGACTTTGGGTTCCTATCAGGCCCTGAAAAGGGGGAGCAATGGGTCAGAGCGAGGGGCTGGGGGACAAAACACCCACCTGGGACACGGGGCCTCTGTGACTCAGGAGGAGGCAGCCCCGGGCCTGCTGGGCGCTGAGACGTGCCAGCAGCTTGCCCAGCTTGGCCTCGGGCTCCCCGCCCGGCCTCCCCCGAGACCCCCCAACCCATCGAGGCCGGGGCTGCACCTGGCCGGGCGCCCCGGCTTCAGCAGGAGCCAGGGGCACTTTGTGGAGACTCCACAGCAGCCGGAGGAAACATTCCCCGGGTGGGACAGGAGGTGGGCACCGCTATGCAGGCTCGGCTCCAGGCCCCTGCTCAGGGCCAAGCTGAGTCCTGCGGGCCTGTCCCCCTCGGACGGAAGGACCAGAAACCCACGTCTTCGGAAGGCCGGCTCTTACACAGCGGGCTGGGCGTTCAGCCCCGGCCGCCCTCCACGCCGTCCCCGTCAGGGAAAAGGAACCCATGAAGGCGGAAACGCGGGGGAAGGAGGTGGCCGGGTGTGCCCTGGTTAGCAACACCGAGCCTTTCGATGCCAGGAAGGCTGGCACCTGTGTGTCTCACCTGATACAGCAAAAGGGTTTTAAAAAATGCTGACCCTGAGGCTAAAGCCATCCCCAGGAGAACCCGGGCACAGTACGGACACGGACAGGCACGCACAGCCACACACACACACACACACACACACACACACACACACACACACCGGCTCAGAGGCCTCGGGGAAGGGTGGCCTACAGACCTTTCAAACAATAATTTCTGGGCCGGCCGGCGTGGCTCAGGGGCTGAGCGTCGACCTATGAACCAGGAGATCACGGTTCGATTCCCGCCAGGGCACATGCCTGGGTTTCGGGCTCGATCCCCAGTGGGGGGCGTGCAGGAGGAAGCCAATCCATGATTCCCTCTCATCACTAATGTTCCTCTCTCTCTCTCTCTCTCTCTCTCTCTCTCTCTCTCTCTCTCTCTAATCAATATATAATAATAATAATTTCTGAGTTGCCTACCAGGACAAGTGACCCTGCTAAGAATCCACCCAGCACGGTGGGAAGCAGCACCCCAGCTGTGTTTCCCACTTAGACAAGCACACGGGCACCCCAAAACCGGGTTCCCACATTGTTCTTTTAAAGCGGAAGTGTGCCACGAAGCCACGCTCCGAGGAGAGAGGGCCCTGGATGCCTGAGCACCCACACGGGCTGCAGACGGGAGGGCGCTGGAGACGTTTCACGGAGAATGTGAAAATTAAACAAAACTGCTCCTGTTTAAACACCGCCCCGGCTATTTCACAACCGTGTCATTATCCACGAGGTCCGATGCCGGAAACATCTCCGTGGGCTTGCTCTGGGTACTTGAATTCTCACCCTCAACTGGGTCGGGCGTGCTCGGACGCCCTCTGTTGTGGCCTCGTGGGGGGCGGGGGCGGGGCAGGGCGTCGATGCTCGATCTGGTTAAAAATAAATGGGCGAAGCGCACACCCAGCTGAATCTGGGTCAGAGGGAGCCGGAATCGAAAGTATACAAATACCGGTTTCTCCGGGCTTGCCAAGGTTTTGCTCTAGAAGTCACATTAAACACAGCTCTTTGTCTGCGAGTTGTGAAATACTTTATATACTAACAAAGAATGTGTGCCTCATTGTGTGTTTAACTGCACAAGCCTGCATTGGGCTTAATTGACCAAGAATAAGTCCTTGTTCCCGAGCTGGCGATCGGGTTACAGTCAGCTCTTAAATATTAACACTCGGACCGGGGAGCAGAGATGCAGATAATGCAGAACAGAAGATTGTGTTAAATCAGTCCCTCCTGGTATGCGGATCTATCCTTTTTTTCCTTCTCTTTTAACTTCCAATTAAATGCGTATGGCTGACACGACGGCATTTTCGATAGTCGGACGAAGGACGCCAGCCGTACGGGAAGAGTCTGGCTGAGGGCAGGGGGGGGGCCTGGATCCCTCACCAACCCCCCTGCTGAGCTGGGGACCAGCTCCCGTGGGTCCAGAACAGCATCAACTCTTAGACGGTTGTCCAAACACTGGTTAAAAACAACAACCCCCCCCCCCACACACACACACACACACACGCACGCACGCACGCACGACTATCTTCCTGGTCGCTGCTCTCCAGAATCACACTTTGCGGAGGGTGGGAAAGTAATTAAAGGTCTGGGGTTGGGAAAGCCCTTTTATTTTCGCTCCTACTGGGCTGGTGTAAACAACGATGGCATTAATGTCAACAGTGACTTAATTAACCCGGAGGAGAGCTTGAAAGTAAGAGTGGCCTCCCCCCGCCCCTTGACTGTCCTTTAAATAATGAGAATATTAATCCAGGGAACAGCCCTTGGCAGGACCCTCCCCCAGAGCTGAGCGCAGCCCCTCCAGCTGGTCCCCGACAGCGAAGACCGATGGACAGCCTGCATTTTTAATCCGGAATATTAACCATTACAATCTCCCGGTGACTGCTTCTCAGTCGGCGGAGTAGACCCAGCCCTGCTGTGACCACGGAGACGACGGCAGAGGCAGAGGCCGCGATGGCAGGGATGCGGCCGGGGAGCCGAGAGAGGCAGACGACCACCCTCTCGGGTTAGGGCTCAGGCTCCTTCCCGGAACTTCGTCACATTTGTCCCTGGACAGTTCCCTCTGGTCGAGCCCAAGAGCGTTATCTACACTGAGCTTCCAACTATCAAACCACAGCGTCGCCGAGATAAGGCCCTTGTGCAATAGAAGGTCAAGGTTGAAGTTACTGTAGCCACAGCCACAGCTGCAGTACCAAGGGGGCCAGGCGGGCAGCGATGGACACGCGGACGGGTCCGTGTCCACACACACACTCACACACACATACACACACTCACACACATGCATACACATGCACGCACACACATACACACACACATACACTCACACACTCACACACACTCACACACTCTCACACACATACACACGCTCTCACACACATACACACTCACACACACACTCACACACATGCATACACACGCACGCACACACATACATACACATACACACATACACATACACACACATGCATACGCACGCATACACACACTCACACATACACACACTCACACATACACACATGCATACACATGCACGCACACACATACACACACACATACACTCACACTCACACACACACTCACACACACACACACTCTCACACTCACACACACACTCACACACACTCACACACATGCATACACACACGCGTGCACACATACACACACACACACGCATACACACACTCACACACATACACATACACACACATGCATACACATGCATACACATGCACGCACACACATACACACACATACACACACTCACACACACACTCACACACACTCTCTCACACACACATGCATACACACACGCACACACTCACACACATTCACACACGCACACATGCACACATACACACACACATACACACACTCACACACACACTCTCACACACATACACACACATGCATACACACACGCACACTCACACACACACATACACATTCATACACACACTCACACGCACACACATACACACTCATACACACACACTCTCATGCATACACACACACACTCACACACTCACACACGGACTTAGCGTGATGCGGCCTCCACGGGAGCTGCCTCAGGCAGTTGGGCTCTCCGTTGTCAAAAGCTCTTTTCTCGTCTATCAGCAGATTTCCTTCCGAATAACCTCTGACACCAAAGCAAAACCCGTTCCAGGGAAGAACCCATCTCGGGGCTCCATCGGCTGCCATGATCCCGTGATCGCGCTAACAGGCCAGCCCAGCGGACGCCACAGAAGCAAACACAGCTCCTGGAGAGGGGAGGGCTCTCCTCCAGGGTCTGCGATCATCGTCCGCGGCCACAGGACCCGCAGGCGCCCCGCCTGGCTCCCTGGGAGGTGACGGGGGGGGGGGGGGGGGGGGGGATGCCAGGCCCCGTGCTAACTGCTCTTTAGGCTCCAACAGCCTTTTTCTTCCCATCGATGTTTTTAGAGGGAAAGGGAGGGAGGGAGGGGTGAAGAAAGGGAGGGGGAGGGGGGAGAGAGAGAGAGAGAGAGGGAGAGAGAGAGAGAGAGAGAGAGAGAGAGAGAGAGGGAGAGAGAGAGAGAGAATGGTTGCCTCCTACAAGCACACCAACCAGGGCTGGGGATTGAACCTGCAACCCAAGCACTCGGCCTTGACCGGGAATCGAACCCACAGCCCCTTGGTGTTCGGGCCGACGCTCTAACCGCTGAGCCACCAACCAGGGCCCCGGCACCTTTCCAAGCAGGTAATCCGAAGGCTTCTGAGGAGGCTGACCTCATCTGACCTTCACGCCGGCCCTAAAGGTCATCCGACCAAACCCTCAGGCACAGAAAGACAAGCTGAGACCCAGGGTCCGGAGCCGTTTCCTCCTCCCACGAAACCTTCTCCTTCCTTGAACCTCCCAGAGCCCTGGACACAAACCTCGCAGAAACACGAGCCCAGAAAGATGCACAGAGGACACGGGCGACACAGGACCCACAGGTTAGGGTGATCGTGGGCCTCCCCGCCCCACGCCCCCCATTCCAGGTGGGGGAGGCCGGCTCTCCACACCACCGGCTGGATCCAAGCTGTCGCACCAGGAGCCGCAGGGGTCCTCCCCTCCCGCCTCCCCCCTCCAGCGAGTGCGCGCACACACACGCTAAACTTTCCTCAGTAATTAAATGCGATACGGGGAGTCCGCCAGGACCGCTTTAGGTTTTATGTTGGAACAAACTCCCCATCACGCTGCCCTGAGAGTCCAAATGGAAAAGGACAGCCTTTCCCTCACTGGGGCCACGCTGGGCTCCCGCGGTCGGAGTCCCAGCCCAGCGGCCTCCGTGTGCGCCCAGCCCCGCACTCCAGGGAACTCCGGCAATTAGGGAAACATCCATTTTAATTATTAGCAAAACTAAAGGAGTCCAGGCCTGGCCTTCAGAAACCAGCAGCCTTTCGAGCCCTTTCGAAACATCAGCGCGGCCCTGGCCGGACAGCTCAGCCGGTGAGAGCATCGACCCCGCGCAGCAGGGTTCCGGGTTCAGTCCCCAGTCTGGGCACAGCCAAGAAGCAACCAGTGAAGGCATGAGCAAATGGAACAACAAATGGATGGCCCCCCCTCCCCCCAAGTCAATTTTAATTTATTTATTTTTCAAATATATTTTTATTGATTTTGGAGAGGAAGGGAAAGGGAGAGAGAAACATCAATGATGAGAGAGAATCACCAATCGGCTGCCTCCTGCACGCCCCACACTGGGGATCGAGCCCGTAACCCAGGCCTGTGCCCTGACCGGGAATCGAACCCTGACCTCCTGGTTCATAGGTCGATGCTCTACCACTGAGCCACACCGGCCGGGCTCTAAATCGATTTTTTTTAAACACATCACCACTGCAAATTGCATTCATGCTGGTGTCGCACGGAGGCCGTCCCATGGGTGTCGTAGCTACAACCTGGGACACCAACTCTTACCAGATTCCCTTCCCCAAGGCCTGGAGGCCACAGGGAGGTCACCACACCTGCTCACTACAGTCTCCCTGCCTCCCTGCCTCCGTGTCAGGAAAGGGCGCTTCTCACTGGGGGTTCCCTGATGACCTCCGGGTTAGAAAGAGGTCTGCCCATCTCTTCACAACCCACGCGGGGGGCCTGGGGTGGGGAGGGCCTCGCTCAGCGCTCCCACCTGGGACAGGACCGCGCCCCTCCTCCCGCCCTGTCCTGGACAGGCTGCCGGTCCTGGTCCAGCCTCGCGCTCAGGGGGCGCTCCCAGAGCCCTGAGCTGACCCCGGGCCACTGGGGACCGCGGCTCGGACGGAGCAGGCGGCAGGCGGGCTCCCGCAAGCAGGCTCATTAGGCGGCGATGAGAGCCGGGACCTGCCGCCTTGTTCTCCAGTTACCGCCCGAGAAATAGCTGGGCGCCGGTATTCCCTGCCGACGACAGATCTCCACGCTGCACCGAGCAGAGGGCCCGCTGAGCAACCCGCCTCCACCTGCGCTCTCGCGGGCCTTTCCGGTCCGTGTCCAGCCCACGCGGCCACCACAGGCCCTGCGGACCCGGAGGCCTCCCGGGCGAGGCGCCAGGTAGCCCTGCTCTCCAAGGCACCTACAGCGGGCGGGCGCTCGGCGCCACGAAACACGGCGGCTCAGAGACACCGAACAAACCCAGCGCGGCCAGCCTCTGTGGGCTGGGCTCCCGGAGCCCGTTTCTGTTCTGAGACAATGAAAATAAAACGTCAGCATTTCCGATGTTGGCAGCGTCCCTGAGCGGCTACGAGCGCAATTCTGTTCATTGTGAGCGAGACTCTCCCTGGGATGGGAATGCCGCTGCCGGGAGCTGGGGGGGGGGAGGGGATCGCAGGCCCCCACCCGGCTCTCCCCGGCGCTGGGCTCTCCCCGGCGCTGGGTGAAAGTGAGCGCCGGCCGCCCCCCCACCCTGAAGCACAGAGAACCCCCACACACACCCCACCCCAGAAACCAGCAAACCGCACCTCTGCGCCTGCAGCCGGGGCCCAGAGCCTGCGCTCCTAACCTCTGACCCCGGGGTCAGGAGGCCGGCTCCCGGGCCCTGAGACTCCTGTCCAACCTCTTCTTTCACCGCATAACCCGGGACACCAACTTCACAGAAGCTACGAACCCAGAGGACGTTTGCAAACTAGGACCCACGAGCGCAGCAGGTTC
This sequence comes from Myotis daubentonii, assembly GCF_963259705.1. Taxonomy (NCBI): domain Eukaryota; kingdom Metazoa; phylum Chordata; class Mammalia; order Chiroptera; family Vespertilionidae; genus Myotis; species Myotis daubentonii. The sequence goes on along the minus strand of NC_081852.1, from coordinate 64,040,869 downwards.
GAAACCGGCCGCGGCCCGAGCGCCACTTCCCCGGACAAACCCCCCACCGACCGGGCGCCCGCGATGAAAACACTCACCTTCCGGCTCCAGCGTGGTGTCCTGCACTAAACTGGAGGGCCGGGCCAGCGCCAGGGTTGCCATGGTGACCGCCAGCAGGCAGCCGACGCAGGCCCAGCTGACCAGGGCGGCGGTGCCCCGTCCTCTGCCGCATCCCCGCGTGGACGGCGCTCCCATCTGCTCACCGGCCCTGCGCGCATGGGCTGCCGGCGCCTCGGCCCGCGGCTCGGGAGACGCCGCGAGGGTCCCGCCGCGCGGGCTGCAGCTGCTGGAGGAGAGAGAGGCGGGTCAGTGCGTGTCCCTGCGCCGGTTCTGGGGCCGGGTGGGCTCATGCTCACACCCAGTCGCCTCTCCACTGTGCTCAGTGTTTTCCCAGCGTCTGCACACGCCTTCCCTCCGTGCCTGGGGTCCCAGGCGCCCCCCCCCCAGGCAGGTGCACAGCCCTCCTGGGGTCCCAGCCCCCCCCCAGGCAGGTGCACAGCCCCTCCTGGGGTCCCAGGCGCCCCCCCCCAGGCAGGTGCACAGCCCTCCTGGGGTCCCAGCCCCCCCCCAGGCAGGTCCTCAGCCCCTCCTGGGGTCCCAGCCCCCCCCAGGCAGGTCCTCAGCCCCTCCTGGGGTCCCAGGCCCCCCCCAGGCAGGTCCTCAGCCCCTCCTGGGGTCCCAGGCCCCCCCCCAGGCAGGTCCTCAGCCCCTCCTGGGGTCCCAGCCCCCCCCAGGCAGGTCCTCAGCCCCTCCTGGGGTCCCAGCCCCCCCCAGGCAGGTCCTCAGCCCCTCCTGGGGTCCCAGCCCCCCCCAGGCAGGTCCTCAGCCCCTCCTGGGGTCCCAGCCCCCCCCAGGCAGGTCCTCAGCCCCTCCTGGGGTCCCAGGCCCCCCCAGGCAGGTCCTCAGCCCCTCCTGGGGTCCCAGGCCCCCCCCAGGCAGGTCCTCAGCCCCTCCTGGGATCCCAGGCATCCCCCCCCCAGGCAGGTCCTCAGCCCCTCCTGGGGTCCCAGGCACCCCCCCCACAGGCAGGTGCACAGCCCCTCCTGGGGTCCCAGCCCCCCCCAGGCAGGTCCTCAGCCCCTGGGGTCCCAGGCGTCCCCCCCAGGCAGGTCCTCAGCCCCTCCTGGGGTCCCAGGCCCCCCCAGGCAGGTCCTCAGCCCCTGGGGTCCCAGGCGTCCCCCCCAGGCAGGTCCTCAGCCCCTCCTGGGGTCCCAGCCCCCCCCAGGCAGGTCCTCAGCCCCTGGGGTCCCAGGCACCCCCCCCACAGGCAGGTCCTCAGCCCCTCCTGGGGTCCCAGCCCCCCCCAGGCAGGTCCTCAGCCCCTGGGGTCCCAGGCGTCCCCCCCAGGCAGGTCCTCAGCCCCTCCTGGGGTCCCAGGCGTCCCCCCCAGGCAGGTCCTCAGCCCCTCCTGGGGTCCCAGGCGCCCCCCCCAGGCAGGTCCTCAGCCCCTCCTGGGGTCCCAGCCCCCCCCAGGCAGGTCCTCAGCCCCTGGGGGGGCTGGCCTTGGGAAAGGCGTACTTGAGGAGACAGAGCCACCGTGTACCCAGGACGCAGACCGTGCGCTGCTTCTGTGCGGCCAAGAGTCCCCCCTCCCGTCCAGCATCGCCTCCCCACAGGGAAGGGAAGCAGGAGCCACGTGACCCCCGCCTCAAGGGCAACTGGGAAAGCGGGGAGGGGGGGGCTCAGGTCGGCATAACCGCCCCTAAGTTCTCCCGGGCCCAGCAGGTCAGAAAGCTGAATCCTGCCCGACCGTGTGGCTCAGGGACCAAGCATCGACCTAGGAACCAGGAGGTCAGGGTCTGAGTCCCGGTCGGGGCACAGGCCGGGTTGTGAGCTCGATCCCCAGTGGGGGGCGTGCAGGAGGCAGCCGACCCGTGGTTCTCTCCCATGATTGATGTTTCTGTCGCTCTCTCCCTTCCTCTCTGACATCAATAAAGACATATTTAAGGGGAAAAACAAAGAAAGCTGAACCATGGAGGGGGAGGCGGCCGTAGGGACTTATTTCTCGGGAGCTGGCGCCGAGGGGGGCGCTCAACACAGGAAGAATCCCAGGAAGCGCCCCAAATTCCCGCCCATGTACACGCGTCAGGATTCATGTTCCAGTGCAGAAGCGGCCGCAGCCTGTCGCCAAGCAGCCACTCACGGAGCGGGAGCCGCAACGCAATGTACTCAGAGCGGCCGATCTGAAAAGCAGCTCAGCCGGAACCCGTGTCCCCCCCACCTCCACCCCCCCCACACACACACACACCCCGCGACCGCGCAGCCGGGCCCAGCCAATGCCGTCGCTGCCCCCAGCAGGTGAAACCGGGCCTGTGCCAACGGGACGCCCAGCCCAGGGGTGACTGATGATGACGATGTGTGAGTGGTTTCACGGTCGAGGCCGGGCCTGGAGCCTGCAGGAGGCTGACCTGCTGGCTGCCATTTCAGAGCAGAATGGGTCCCGGGGGCGCTCAGCGTCCTGTTCGGACCCCCTCTGGTCCGAAGGCGAAGGGAATTTTCCAAGCTTCACAGGCCTGCAGAACTGCACACACTGGCCCAGCCTCCTCCAGTGCAGAGCCCGCATGCACAGACTTTGCGAATCTGGTTACAGCAATCAGGCTCTGTGAACGCTGTGAATGAACCACATTTCATGGGACTGGGGGTCGGGGGAGTGCCTACAGGTTTCATATAAAAATCCCTTAAACCCATGCGTGTTGCATGCCCACTTGATGGTTCAAATTATGACGGGATTTCCACGCGGCCGGGGCCTCCCCAAAGCTTCCGCAGGGAAGCGGCTCCTTGTAGCCGGGACTGGAGGTCAAAACGGGTGAGAAAAAAGGAGGTGCTCCCATTCCCAGGGGGAAAAGCCTGCTCCGGACAGCAGACCTGAAATGGTGTGATTCCCAGCAAAAGCGTGTGTGTGCGTGTGTGAGTGTGTGTGCATGTGTGTGAGCGCATGTGCGTGTGTGTGTGAGTGTGTGTGTGTGTGAGTGTGTGCACACACTCTGTGTTTACAGATAGCTTGCAGGATCTTCCCCCAACCTTTTCTTTCCTCTTAACGTTAAAAGCCTCCAGAGATAATTCCGTATCTATTTCCACACACATGTGGGAGGTAAGGAACACAAACATTCTCACTGATTTGCTCAGCAGAACGCATGGGAATGTGCTGCCTCGGACAACTTTGCCAACAGCCTTCAATCCCGGCAGATCTCAGCCCCAGCGGCTTCCCACCGCCTCACCTGCCCCTCCCCGCCCAGAGGGCCCTCCTGACTCTGAGCAAAGGAAGGTGGACAGTGACCACGGCTCAGTCCAGGCCACTCATTCATCCCGTCCAGACTGAACCCGAAACACGACTTCTAGCCCCATTTCCAGGTCCACGCCACGGCAGCCCCCCCAACCCCCTGGAGGCGGAGGACGAGGTGGCAGGTCTGCTCAGCTCCTCGCCGGAGGGGACGGAGGGGACGCAGGGGACGGAGGGGACGCAGGGGACGGAGGGGACGCAGGGACGGGGCCTCCTAGGCAGGACCATTAGGGCCCGTCGGTGTTGGGAACACAGGCCCAGCAGGCCGCGGCTGCCACAATCCCGGCTTCCTGCCTTCAATACCATAATCCTTCCTGGAGTCTGAGGCCTCAGTGAAAGCCCGTGTTTATTTTCCCCCTTGAAAGGGAACTCTCTTCTCAGGGGGCAGGAGTTGTCACCCCCGTGATGGATGGCTCCTGGCGACCACCCGCTCCCTGGTCCATTCCCACCTCGGCACAAGCCTGCCCCCCCCCCCAAGCAGGCCAAGGGGCCATGGGAGAGCCTGGCTGGGGGGTGGGCCCTACGGGTCTATACTGGGCCCCTCCAGGAACCAGAACATCCCCACACGCCCCTGAGCTCCAAGAAGGCAAGCCAACCCGGCCCCCCTCATCAGCTCCCACCCCGGTAGCTGTCTGTCTGTCCGGCGCCCTCGCGGGGAGCCCTCCTGCGCTTTGTTCTTGGGTTTCGTATCAGGAACGTGAACAGTGCCCTGGGGGGAGGGGGTGCCCAGGTCCCCGGGGGCAGCTCTGTCTCCAGGCCCAAGCCTGGCTGGCACTGCCCTTCTCCCAGGGCTGAGCCGAGAGGTCGCTATCAAGGGGTCAGATGGGATGGGGCAACGGGATGATGCCTCAAAAAGCACCGAAACCTCAAAAAATACAAAACGCGGGCTGACCGGGGCGCACAACCCGCTCCCTGCCGCCTGTGAGCAGATGCGGGCCTGGGGCTCCGGGGCCACGGCCAGCACCAGCCCGGTTCCGAGGCAGCATTTCTTCCATTTGTTTGCCTGGAATACCCCGTTCCCCTCCTCCCGCGCTGGAGACGCGCAGAAATCTGCATTTTAATTGGCATTCCAGGGAAAGCGAGAGCGGCCTGATGGCGGCTCTATTCAAACTAACCGGGCTTTTCAGATGAAAATGAGTCCCGGCCCGAGGACCATTTGCAGGGATTTGGGGTCCGGGGGACAATGGGGCTTCAAACGTGGGTAGCGACTCGCCCCGAGCACAGCAGAGGTGCCCCGAGTGGGACGGCAGGTCCGCCGTGAAGGGCAGGGTTCCTGGGACCCGGGGCGAGAGGAAGGCGGGCGCCGGGGAAGAGCCTGCGAGGAGCGGGCGGAGGGAGCCGTGGCCCCGGGCCGGGCCCCGCGCTGGGAGGTCGGTGCCGGCGGATTCCCCGAGCCGCCGCCGCGGGAGGAACGAGCGCGCAAGTGGGAACTCGCCTGCGCTTTCGACATCGCCGCGCGCAGCGGCCGGGACGCCAACAGCCGGTGCAGGTCGCCCCCTAGCCCCGGGGGCGCGGCGGCGGAGGGACGCCGGGCACCGATCGCAGACCCGAAGCAGCCCCGTCCCCCAAGGGGCCGCCTCCCCCGCGCAGCGCCAAACCCCCGGCGACGCCGCCCGCCCCGCTCCAGCGGCTCCTTCCCGGGGACGGGCCCCCGCCGGGGTCTGGAGGGCACAGGGCAGGCGTCCCCCGGAGCTTGGAACGAGGGACCCCGAAGATGCCCTTCTGAGCGCAGACCTGCGGGCTGTGCCACCAGCCGGGCAGCCCCGCCTCGCCGCCGGCTCTGGGGTCGGAGGGTCGCGCCCGGCCGGGGGACCGCGCCCGCGGGGGTGTGACGGGGACGGGGCGGCAGCGCGGGCACCGATGTCCGCATCTGGCTGGAGGGGTGGCGGCCGCGCTTCCCCAACCCCAGCGGTCAGCACGCACCCCGCTCCCCGTCCCCGAGGAGCGAGGGACCGGAGCAGCCTCGGCGCCCCGCTCCCCCGGCTCCGCCCGGGCTCCCGCGCGCCCCGCTCCCCGCTGGCGAGGCTCCCGAGGCGCCCGGCGCGGCGATTACCTTGAATGGCAAAGCTCCGCGGCGATCGGCTCGGTCCCCGCGCCCGGCTGGGTCGGGATGGAGGCGGAGGCGGAGGCGGAGGCGGAGACGGGTCGCGGGAAACTCCAACGGGGAACGAGAGGTCCCGGGGTCCCGGCCGGCGCCGAGGCTCCAAGCCTCACGCGCGCCGCGGGCTGCGGGGGGGCGCGGGCATGACGCCGCGGGCTGCGCTCGGATGCGGGGCGCGAGGGGAAGAAAGGACGCGGGCGCGGCGGGTCCTCCCCCAAACTTTGCTCGCCGCTCGCGGCGGCTCCGAGCGCGCAGGGGAGCGGCGGCCTCGGCGCGCGCGGGCCCCGCCGGCCCGGAGAGCAGTCGCCGCGCCGGGCCAGCTACGCGCGCAGACCTCGCGGCGCCCCAGCTTCGTGGCTCCGCACCCGCCGCCGTCGCCCGCCCGCCCGCTCGGCTCTGCGCGGCGCTCCCCGCTCCCCGCCGCCGCCGCGCCCGCGCCGCCTCCCCGCGGGTCACGCCCCCTGAAACCCGAGCCGTTTCCTGGACGGGGCGCCCGCTCCGCCAATCAGCGCCGCGCGCCCCGCCGCCCGGACTCCGCGCGGCTCCGGAGCCTCCGAGCGGCCGGAGCGGGGCGCCGGCGGGGAAGGCGAGGGGCCTGGCCGCGCTCGGACCGGGAGACGCCGCGGCCTCCCCCGCGCGGCCGGCCCGGCCCCTTCCATCCCGGGAGGCAGACTGGCCTCCGCTGGCCGGGCGGTGGCGGTGCGTTGTTTCATTTCAAGTCAGAAAACAAATGACAGGACGCCCCCTCCCCGGCCCCCACGAGAGACCAAAATGCATCGACGCGGGTCGGAGGCAGAGTTAATGCGAGTGCAGCGTGGGGCGGGGAGGGAGCCGCCTGGACGTGTCTGCAGGACGCGGCCTGTCCTGTCCCCAAACAATAGCAACGAAAGCAGCAGCGAGTCTTCATAGCGGCCCTGCGTGGGGAGGCCCTGCGTGGGGAGGGCACACCCCCTGTGGAGTCACGGCCTCCGTTTCCGACGAGGAAAGTGAGGGTGAGAGACGGGGGGACTTAGTCGGGGCCACACCGCCGGCCCCTGGCAGAGCCTGACGTTGAATCTGACCCCCTTAGGAAAAGTCAGGAAGAGGTTGTGTAGTCCAAAAGGTGTTGTGTGGTCCCATATATGTGAGTTAATAAACAGAAATTAAAAAGATATTAAAGACTCGATTCTGCTACCAACAGCTGTATGACCTTGAGCAAGTCCATTTCCCTCTCTGTGTCTTAGGTTCTTCAGCGGACTGCCAAGCTGTAACTCATTAAATTCTTCCATTTATCGTTTTCACTTGGCTGTGTCTATGGGGCAATTTTTTTTTTTTCAAGAGTTTTGCCAGAACCGGTTTGGCTCAGTGGATAGAGCATCGACCTGCGGACTCAAGGGTCCCGGGTTCAATTCCGGTCAAGGGCATGTACCTTGGTTGCGGGCACATCCCCAGTGGGGGTGTGCAGGAGGCAGCTGATCAATGTTTCTGGCTCTCTATCCCTCTCCCTTCCTCTCTGTAAAAAATCAATAAAATATATTTTTAAAAAATTTTTAAAAAGAGTTTTAATTGAGCCCTAGCCGGTGTGGCTCAGTGGACAGAGTGTCGGCCTGCGGACTCAAGGGTCCCAGGTTCAATTCCGGTCAAGGGCATGTACCTTGGTTGCAGGCACATCCCCGGTAGGGGGTGTGCAGGAGGCAGCTGATCGATGTTTCTCTCTCATCGATGTTTCTAACTCTCTATCCCTCTCCCTTCCTCTCTGTAAAAAAATCAATAAAAATATCTATATTAAAAAAAAGGAGTTTAAATTGATTTTGAGAGAGGGAGGAAAGGAGAGGGAGAGAGAAACACTGATGTGCTACTGACACATGGATGGGCTGCCTCCTGCACACCCCCCACTGGGGATCAAACCATCAGCCTCTCTGTGCCTGGGGCCACCCTCTCGGAGACACCCCGCCAGGGCCGTCATTTATTTTTTAATCGACTTTCTTTTCTCTGCCTCCTCACTCACCCAGCACCCATGTAGCCAGGCTTACATTCAAGGCTAACGTGCAGCTAAAACCCTTTCATGATGTTTCCTCCAAAAAGCTCATCAGGTGGGGCAGTGAGACCCAATTGGGCCGGAAAACTGACCTTTCCCGCATTTAGAACCTCAGTCGACGTGGGTGCCCAACATCCCACCGCTCACAACACTTACAACAGCATTTTCTCAAGTTGCCTCGTCGTCAGCAACCTCTCTTCTTCACAAGACACCACAGACAGCCGTTTATACAAATGACGGAAAAGCCAGGAGTATCAGATCCACGGAAATGCTTCCAGCAAACAGGTAGAGAATTACACTTCGGAAATTTGACAGCAGGGCTGACAGCCTAATTCTCAAGCAACATGACCAGCCTGCCTGCTCGGGGGAGGGGTGTGTTTTCGGCCAAATCTTCTAACCTGAGTCAGGCCAGGACCTGTCATTCATGACCCTCAGCCACCCACTCCCACCTGGCTACCAAGACGTCTCAAGTTCTCAGACTCGGGGGTCACAAAAAGAGATGTGAGTGTCTGCCTGCGGGAACAGAGGCTGGGCCTTGCGTCTTGATAGTCCCGGCCAGTGGGCAACTGGCCAGATTCCGCTCGGTCCTGGGACCGCACACCCATCCGCCGTGGAGAAGGCTGTGGGCACATTCTCACATAAATTACCGGGGCAGGAAGCCCCGTCCCAGCGCCCAGGCTCCCTGAATAGAAGGGCAGCCTTGCCCTGAAAATGACAAATCGCGTCCACTTGGATGTCCGGGCGCCGTCCGCAGACTGTATTCTGCGCGGGGACGGAGCAGGGTCCGTGGTTCAGGGCGCGAAGCCCACGGCAGAACACTCCCCGGCTCTGAGGAAAGGAAAAGCACGTTCGGAATTTGAAAAGAGAAAAACGACAGCACAGACTAATTCTGTCCTCATGTTTAGGCGTCAGGGACCTCAGAGGGCCCGGGAGAGCACTCCCACCAGCCCTGCTTCTGAATGAGAACGTAATCTCTTTACAATTTCTTCTCTTCCCTCTTCCAGCGGCTGGGACCCTTGTGTCAATGGCCCGGGTGAATGGTGTTGCTAATACGCCTATTAATGAGCCTCCTCCGCCGCGTGAATAGGGAACGAGGCCCCGATCGGCGCGGAGGCTCGGGCCGAGGGCAGAAAAGCCAGCGAGAACCAAAGGGGACAGTTTGAACTGAGCCGGGCCCCAGGTTTCAGCTCGAGGCCGCCAGACAAGGCCGCATTCATGAGCCCTCCGCCCCCCACTGGGACCCTTTTCTTCACAATGTTCCCCTCTTTACAAAATGTCCTGCCTAGTCACCTTTTTTTTTTTTTTCTCAAAAGCCCGGAGACCCCTTCTCTTTTTCACTCTAGCGAGGGATGATGCGTCCATCAGTGGCTGGGAGAAAAGTGGGGACACCGATGAGGGACTGACTCTGTGAAAAGGTCACAATAAAGCAATTTTTAAAACTTTGTTAAGCAGTGGCACCCCCATGAATTCAATTTAAAAGGTAATCATGAAAAATAAGTGAGGACGGCAGAATGCTGTGGCCGGTCCCCCAATACGAATTGTGCCGCCAGCCCATGGCTCTGGGGGGAAGGGGAGAGGGTGGGGCCGCTGCCTCTCCCCCCTCAAGGACTGGAACTTCTCCTTTAAGAAAGCGTTTTCTAATGGCTGGCTGGTCCTTCGCCCCATAGAGAAGTTAGAAGAATAAAAGCTAATTAAGTGCTAATGAGCCTTCCAATGTGGTCCTGAGCCCTGCAGCCCCGTGACGTTCCAGCGTAAAGCGCCATCTCAGTGATGCCCAGAGCGTAAGAGAAGCATCTGGAAGGAGAACGCGGGACAGTCCCAGGATCCTGGGCTCCGGGGGGAGGGAACGAGGGCCTGAGCCCCCCACAGCTCCGTCCCCTCTTCAGGGAGCTGATGGTACTTCACCGAAGCAAAATCATGGGGCCCAGCACGGAGCCGCACCCTGATCCTGAGCCCAGAGGCCCTGCTTCCCGCGGAGGCCTGACCGCCCAGTGCCAGCGGGCAAGGCGGCCTCTTTTCACTCCAGGCTGTGTGACCGTGGGGAGTGACTCGACTTCTCGGAGCCCCCGCGTTCTCAGGGGTGACCTGGGGGAAACGATAGTGCCCGGCTGGCTCAGGAGGGGCACCGAGGGGCGCTGTGGATGGAGGTTTGCCAAGGCCTTTCCTATCGGAGGCCCCTCTCGTTCTGGAGACTCTGTGCAGGGAGGAGCCACAAGTTTCCCATCAGTCTGATGGGTCCTTGCTAGTCCCTCCTCCGGGGGCGACCGGGAGGACTGAGGGGTATCAGGGTCGATCCTAGAACCCACCCACGCCAGCTGGCTGTCATTACGGACCCGGTTTTAACAGGTCCGGGCCATTCTCTGCTGAGCCCCATCCTCTCCACCCCTCACCTCTGCCCAGCTGGACGGCCTGGCGTGCCCGCGGGAGACCCACCTGAGGGGAACCCTGGCCTGGGTGGGAGGCCTGAGTCGTGCAAACGGCCACCAAATGGAGCCGTGCAGCGCTCACTGGTACCCGCGGCCCGTGCTCTATCCACTGAGCCACCCCGGCTGGGGCTCCCTCTTCGAGGTGAAAAGGTAAGTGTGTCTACGCTCCGGCCCCTCTGAGCACCCCTGGCTCCAGAGCCTCTGAGAAGGTGCCAACCATCACCCAGAGCCACCAGGTTACAGGAAGTCAAGTCCACTTATTGGAAACCACAGCCGGGGAACCCCGCTGCTGACCCCCGTCTCCCCGAGAAGCCCTCTACCCCGGGCGCTGCTTCGGGCAATGGACGGCCTGTCGCTGCCTGGTGCCACCCCTGCCCCATGCGCGCTCCACCGCCAGGTGCCTGCTGGCAGCCGGAGAGAGAACGCAGGTGGCTTTAGGCCTGGTCTCCGTGGGAGGTTCTGCGGCCCCAAGTTCCTGTTTGTGAGGACTGCGGCCCCCCCAAATCCTTGGGTCCCAAGTCCGCATGCTCAGAGCCCGACCCCAGAGAAAGAAAGGCTGCTGCACCGAGGTGGCAGTGCCGGGAGAGGAAACTGACCTGGGACGGCCCTTTGGGGCGCAGGGTCCCCTGGGAACCACTCCCTCTAACCCCCAGGAAAGCCCCGCATTGGGGCTGGCCCTCCGCCCGGCGGCCGGCAGTGTCCTGCGCTGCCTTCTGCCTGACAGATGCCTGGGGATGGATGGAGACTGCGATTCGGCCTCTTGGGGGGTCTCCTGGTTCCGAGTAAGACCCGGGGCGTCTGCAGGGCGTTGCGGACGGGCGGACGGGCGGACGGTCGGACAGCCGGACAGGCGATGGGGTTATTTACAAGCTGGAGGGTGAGCGCCCTGGGCCGCCGGGCCGTGTGGCGGGGTTGCCTTCCCCGGGCGGCCTGGTTTCCACCGCCTACCCCCCCCCCATTCCTGGGGGACCCTGTTTCCGAGGGGGTGTCCGCTTTGTCAAACGTGAAAAGAAGTTCCGTTTCATAAGCCAAAGGGAGGCAAATGCTGCAGCCGGACCCCGGTGAACTCGGGGCAGGAGACGCGCACACAGCGCGGGGCGCGTCGTAAAACCACGAACCCAGGAACCGTGTGGGGTCCCCGCGCGCCCGCCCGTGTCCCGTCCCGGGGCTGGAGTGGGGGGGGGGGCATCGGGGAGGCGATTCCTTCGCGGATCCCGGAGCAGCGCGGAGCAGAAAGGAGCTCCCCGCGGGGCTGGTGCCCGCGAGGCCGGGCGCCCCCGAGCAGGTGGCTCAGGTCCCGGGGGCCGGGGCTCCCTTTGTTCTCGGGCTCCGCGCGGGGAGGCGCGCGGCGGGCGGGCGGCGGCGCCCCCGTGTGGCCGCCGGCGGCCGGTGCGCGCACAGGGTGCAGGGGGAGCGGCGAGGGGAGGCCGGCGGCTGCAGGGGCGGTGACGGGGCCCGGAGGACCCGCCGGCACCGGGAGCAGGTGCTGAGCCTCGGCGTCCGCGGCAGGAGTCCCGGCGCTCCCCGCGCGGCTGGCACGAACCGGGACGGCTTGTCCCGAAGGCCGGGGCTCCGGACAAGCGATGGGCACAGTGTAGCGGGTGTATTTCCAGCGGGAGCGTCTCGGACCCGCGCTCCGCAGCCCCGCCCCAGCGCCGGCCTGGTTCCTGCTGGTTCTGTTCGCTACCCGCGTCTGAGCTCCTCTGGTCCCTGTTCGCAGGCGGCGATGTTGGTGCACCCGGTTGGGTTCAAGACTCGCCTCTCAGCCTGGACTCGGCAGCAGCTGGAGCTGTGCAGGGCGAAGGGGCCGCTCGCCTGCTCCGAAAGGTCCCCTGGGATCCCGTAGACCCACTCCCGTGGGAGCTCCCGGCCCTCGTCACAGCCTGTCTCATCCAACGGAGGCCGCTGTGTCCTGTCCCGGGACCAGCGAGGGGCCATCCTTTCCCTGTAGAGTCCTCTGCGCACCCCAACGGGAATCGAGGCGCTGGCTGGCCGCCGTCCCCCAAGGGACGCAGGCACCACTCGGCGCGCGGCCGGACGGACGTGGTTCGCTAACAGAGCAGGACGCCGTACAATCAGAATTTCAGACAGAGAGCGGATCGCGTTTTCCGAATGCACATTCCCCGATGCTGCCTGAACAAATACTGCACGGGACGTGCTTACGTTGAAGAATGACGCCTTTTTTATCTGGAGGCTGCTCCACGTGGCCCATGCTCCATAGGGCAGTGATGGCGAACCCATTGAGCTCGGCGTGTCGGCATTTCGAAAAACCCTAACTGAACTCTGGTGCCGAGTCACATAGAGAAATTTTTTGATATTTGCAACCACAGTAAAACAAAGACTTATATTTTTGATATTTATTTTATATATTTAAATGCCATTGAACAAAAAAAATCAACCAAAAAAAATGAGTTCGCGTGTCAGAGGTGACATGCGTGTCATAGGTTCGCCATCACTGGTTTAAACTTTCCTGCACGTGCCCCAGCTGACGGCTACCTGGGGCCTCCCCCTCCCTCCCTCCCTCCCTTCTCCCTGCTCATCAGAGCTGTCTCCATCCTTTGAGCCGCCCTCAATCCTCTTCAAATGGAGAGACCTTGCTAGACCAGCGTGGCTCAGTGGTTGAACTCCGACCTATGAACCAGGATCCACGGTGCGATTCCCGGTCAGGGCACATGCCCAGGTTGCGGGCTCAGTCCCCAGTGGGAGGTGTGCAGGAGGCAGCTGGTCAGTGATGATGCTCTCATCATTGGTGTTTTTTTTTCTCTCCCCCCCCCACTTCCTCTCTGAAATCAATAAAGATATCTTTTTTTAATTTAAAAAAAATATATGTTATTGATTTTTTACAGAGAGGAAGGGAGAGAGATAAAGAGTTAGAAACATCGATGGGAGAGAAACATCGATCAGCTGCCTCCTGCACACCTCCTACTGGAGATGTGCCCGCAACCAAGGTACATGCCCTTGACCGGAATCAAACCCGGGACCCTTGAGTCCGCAGGCCGACGCTCTATCCACTGAGCCAAACCAGTCAGGGCAAGATATCTTTTTAAAAAGCAAAAAAACAACAACACCCGCGTATCCTGACCTCTGACCTCGCTCGTTTCCAGAAACAGGCCTGGGCAGCGTCCCCCGCAGATGAGAGCAGAGCCGAGAGGACGGGGACAGCTGTCCTGCTGGGAACGGAAGAGACGGCAGCGTCACTGGGGTTGAAAGCTGCCCGAGAGGGAAGCACCATCCCCCCAAAGGCGGTGCCCAGGCTCTGACCTCGGGGCGAGGGGCTCCCCAGGGCCAGCCTAACCCTTTGTTTTGTCGCCAGCGTCCTGCCCGGGTCTGGGAGATCCGTGTGGGTTTGTTCAATGAAGACCTTGAAGTGACCTTGAAGAGGCCATCAGCCAAGGCTCTGGACACTGCCCCCTCTTGCAATGGAGACCTGGTCTCCGGCGCCTGGTCCAGCAGGCGGGCGGTCACCTCCCAAGGGCATGGCCTGAGGGTATTGGCCGAGGGCAGGGCTGGGGGGGGGCAGCACCGAGGGCCACGGCCGCCTGGGGCCTGGAGGCGTCCGCGCTGTTTATACGATGGGTATCTGGTGGATAAATAAACTTCGTTTTCCAGGGCTGCCAATCTCTAAACATGCAGAAATACACACTCGCTCAGAAACTTTAACAAAATAAACAAAGGGGTGATGTTTGAATCTTCCTCACATCGAGGCGGGGCCCACGCTGCTGCCTCTCAGCTGCTTCGGAGGCCCGGGGTATGGGCCCCCGAGTTCCGCTCGGAGGAAACGCTCCTGCGGGGCTGGGGAGGGGGTTCCCCAGCAGAGCCTCCATCCACACCCCGCCCCCCGCCTTCCCCAGCCCAGTGCGCCGGGCCACGCACACGCCAACGGTCCAGGGGGCCACCAGTGTCCGCTGCACTGGCCCTGCTCAGCCGACAGCAGGGAGGGCAGGGGAAAAGGCAGACTTAACCTGGGGTCCCCTCTTTTTCCGGATCTGAGGCACCTTAGCCGGGCATCTGCCACCCCCCCCCCCCCGCCTCCGTCCTCCGGTCCCAGAGTGAGGACGGGGTGCCACAGACACCAGTGTGTGCGCTAAGGACTCGCAGCAGCCTGGGGGGCAGGATCAGCCCTACAGTAGCCTTGGGGGGATGTCGCCCTGGCAGGGGGGCCAATGGCTGGGGGTGCCAGGTCACGGTGTGGGGCACCAGGTCACGAAACACAGGCATCACCATCTTCCCTTCAGGCTGAGAGAGGGCGGGGCCATGGCTCTGACATCCCCCACCCCCGGCCTGGGCTGGCCACCTCCTCTCTCCTCCTCTTGACTCTGGAGGTGCCTGATGCCAACAGGAGGCCCCATCGAGGCAAACACCTGCTCTCATCCACTGGGGGACCAGATGGCAAACCCACTTCCTGCCGCACCTTCCACCCCCGGCCAACACCGTGCGCCGTGACCATGACCTGGGTGAAGTGAGCCCGTCAGGGTGTGATTCTCCTGCAGCAGACTCGCATCCACACGGTGCAGCTCGGATCCGGGGAGCCCGCGGGGGGGGGGGGGGCTCTCACTCACCCCGCATCCGCCTGACTTCCCAGCGGCTGCAGGTACCACCCAGCGGGACCTCTGAGCTGCACCCAGGCCCCGGCCACCCAGAAGGCAGGGCTAGCAGTTCCCAGGAAGGGCAGGGGGGAGGGGGAGGTCAGAAATAGCTTTTTTTAAAGGAAACTTTTTCTTCATTGATTTCGGAGAGGAAGGGAGAGGGAGAGAGATTTCCCCGTGATCTCCAGGTCCCGTGTGCAGCATCGGTCGCACCTGGAAAGGCTGTGCTGTCTCTTTAAGGCGGGGAGGCCACCTGGCATCGGGCTGGGCATCTCTGGGAACCTGACCCCCATCTGTGGACGGTAAAGAGCAATCGTCAAGCAGGAACTTGCTCGCGCCCAACCCACCTACTTAATTGGCGCTTGGCTGAAGCTAATGTTCCGCATTATTCGGGCCTCCCCAGGTCTCATTAAACAGGCGCAGCTCATGCCCGCAGGGCTGCGGGCCTGGGCGCGCCCGCATGTGCCCGCATGTGCCCGCAGGCGCCCGGGGGGCCGAGCATCCCAGGGGGCCGAGCCTCCCTGCACCGCGCTGGGCAAACCGACGATGCTTCCTGCAGCCGTGCACTGGCCCTGGAAGCCTCCTGGGGCCACAGCGGAGGCGGGAAGGCCGCCCTCTGTGAGTCCTCGCGGCGACGCCCCGCGCCGGGGCCGGAGGCTGAGACAGCCGAGTGGGCCCGGCCTCCTCCGTCACTGCCTTCGGGGCCCGACCGTCCTCCGGACGTAGGTCTGGGGAGAAGGACTCAATGGAGCAGCCGGGAGTGAAAGCACCGCCGAGGGCGGGTGGGCGAGGGGGGTGGGGGGAATGGGAGGCGCCTGCCATGTGTCAACAATAAAGAATTTAAATTCAGTAAAAACAAAATCAGCGAAACTGTTCACAAGGCACAGTGGCCAGGACATGTCTTTCCTCTGTCCACGGGCGGCGTTTACCAGCAATGACAGCAAACGACATTAACTATTGAAAGTGGCCACACACGCCTCCCAGCGAAGCCGGAGCCATGGTTACTCACACCTGGAGGTCAGGGTTCGGTTCCCGTCAGGGCACAGGCCCGGGGTGCGGGCTGGATCCCCACTAGGGGGCGTGCAGGCAGCAGCCGATCCGTGGTTCTCTCTCATCACTGATATTTCGGTCTCTCTCTCTCCCTCTCCCTTCCTCCCTGAAATCAGTTTAAAAACAATTATTATTAGTATTTTCTTAAAGACTGCCCGGAGTGACGTACCTGTGAGCAGGTACGGGTCGGTCGTGCCGGCTCAGACCCCAGGGTCAGGGTCGCTCTGCAGTCACTCAGCTCCTTGCCCCCAACCACACCGGCTCCGCCGGGAGGCACGGCGACGAGAGGGCGCCGCTGTCACCGCGGTTCTGCACGGTCACACTTGGCCAAGGACGACAGTGGACCTCGGAGAAGCGGAGAAGCAGCCTGAGGCCACGCAGAGCAGGTGGGGGGGGGCGGACTGCCGGGGGTCGCCTGCGCGGTTTCGGGGGCGCCGAGCGCGCTGATGTCGGCTGTGATACGAACACTCCCTCCAGGTCCTCGCCTTCTCTCTGCATGTCTGTTCCGGAGCTCACGCTCGTCCTGATCCTGGGAGCCGAAGCCGCCCTCGGTCAGGACGCACCGCCTGCCCTGCGCCCGCGCGCCTCCCGCCATCACCAGCTGATCACCTGCGTGCACAGGTGTGCCCAGATGCGCATGCCCCGCGACAGCTGATGCTCAGAATGTATTTTTAAACAGTTTTATCGACTTTGGAGAGAAAGGGAGAGGGAGAGAGCGAGAGAAACAGCAATGATGAGCCCTCGCCAGTTTGGCTCAGTGGATAGAGCATCGGCCTGCAGACCGAGGAGGCCCGGGTTCGATTCCAGTCAAGGGCACGAACCTCGGGCCCCTGTCGGGGTGTGGGCAGGAGGCAACTAATCGATGTGTTTCTCTCACATCGATGTTTCTCTCTGTCTTTCCCTCTCTCTTCCACTCTCCCTAAAAAATCAATGGAAAAATGTCCTCGGGGGAGGATCAACCAAAAAAAGAAAGAAAAAAGAAACATCAATAATGAGAGAACCATGGACCGGCTGCCTCCTGCACGCCCCCTACTGGGCATCGAGGCCGCACCCCGGGCCTGTGCCCCAACCGGGAACCGAACCCGGGACCCCCTCCTCCCTCCCGCCCCCTCGCCAGGCCTTCCCGCACTGTTGCCTGTGCCCGTGTGACGCACAGACGCTTGCGGGTTCCTTGGTTCACCCCTCGCTGCCCTCCCGCCTTCGCTCTGAGATGGTCCGTGTGCATCGCAGCACACTGTGCAGCCCTCGGTCTGGACACGGCCCGGTGCCGTCAGAGGCGGCGGGAGGACAGTGTGGGCAGCGACACCCGGGACTCCTGTGCAGCTGGGAAAAGACGGGTCTCTCGCCCTCTGAGACGCACGGGGAGCATCATGCCAAGCTACGGCTCTGGTGTTTTTAAGGAGAATTCTGACGAATTTGGTGGCAGAAATAAATAAAGTTGCACAAAGATGGTAATATAAGCCCGATGTCGAACCAGGAAAAGGATTTTTAAAACATCCATCAGAGGTTACGTCCTCACCACTGAACCGTCACCCAAAGCAAGAAGCAAAGCCCAAGTTTCTGTTCTCACCAACCGAGGAGGCCAGCGCGGCGCCCAGCACCTCCGCTCGGCGGTCCCCGAATCCTCAGGCTCCCCCCCCCGCCCCCGCTTCCCTGGTGGCCGCCCTCGGCCCTGCGCCTGAAGACCAGGAGCTTTTAAGGGCTGCCGACTGGGGAGTCCCTGCACCCACCGCCTCCGCCTCCACACGCACCGTCCCACCCGCCACAGGTGCGTCTGAAACCCAGACCGCGAGTCCCTCCCAGCCACATGCCTCCTCCCCAAGCAACAACACCCAGGACCTGGGCACCCCCCCTTCCGGTTCCGAGGGGAAGCTGTTGCCCCATGAACTACAGGGAAACACGAAGGCCCCACGGCCTGTGGCTGCCGAGGGTACAGAGGGGGTGACAGGGAGCCGAGGCCGCAGGGCTCCCCCTACGGAAGCCGCCTCACTCCCACATCCCCTGGGAGCAGGGTGAGCATCCTCTCCCGCTTCTAGAATGTTCTGGATGCCTCGGTGCACCCCAGACTCGCCAAGGTAACCAGCCTCCGCCAGGTGCTGGGGAGCAGGTGGGGCAGGGGCTGCCTGGGAGGAAAACTGGCCCCCCCTCCTGCCCCTGCAGCCAGTGCAGCCCCGGCGGCAGTCATGTGACCCCAAAGTCACCCGGGCAGTGAGCTGTGACTGAGCAGAGCCCCAGGCAGGTGAGAGGCCCAAACGCCCCCCTGTCCCCACCGCCCCCCCAGCTCCGCCCTGGACCCCAGGCCCACGCCTGCTCTGGTCACCACCATGAGCCACCCAGGGGCCCCCTAATGCCACCCAGGGACACGGCTTCTCTCTCCAAGGGGCAGTGGGAAAGCCCTGTTAGGATGTTCTGGAAGCTCCCATCAGGCCGAGCCCGCACACACAGCCCAGGCACGGGCATAAAGCTGTGGGGCCTCCGTTCCGATTGGGGGGCCTCCCCCCACCCCCCCCCCACCCCCGTTCTGCTCTGAGGACCCACAGCCCCGCCTCACCTGGGAGCTGCTGGAGGCACAGCCTCAGGCTCCGCCCAGGTGTGGGGAACTGACCTCTAACCTCTTGGCAAGGTGGGCAGGTGGTTCGCAGGCACATGAGAGTCCGTGCCCTGAGCCGGCAGGTCAGAGGGCTCACGCGTCTGTCTCTTCCCGCTCGGCCGGGGCTGTGGCTCGGTCCCGCGTACAGGAAACAGCCAGCGAGTGCGCAGATCAGCGGGGCAGCCAATCGGTGCTTCTCTCTCACTCCCCCTTCCTCTCTCTAGAAATCAATAATAACTAAAAAGTTCGAGAAACCCTCGCTTATGAAACTTGTGATGTTTCCACCAAACTCTGCGGGGAGCAGCCAGCGCCTGGTGAGGGTCCCCCAGAAGCCGGCTCAGCCTCGTCCGGAAGCGAAGCCGCTGGGACAGGGTGTGGGAGGCGCCTGCGGAGGGGGCGCTGGCTCCGGGTGAACCCCTTCACCGCGGTCGCACACTGGGGGGCAGCCCGCAGCTCCCTGTGTCCAGTGGTGGGGCTCTGACGCGGTCACTCACTCACAACTACCTGGGGTGTCGGCCGTGGGCCACACGCACTTGGAGGAGCCGCAGGAGCCAAGCAGAGGGAGGATCGCTCTGCTCACCTGGGGGAGCAGTGAGGGGGGTGCAGACGCGGCTCATCACCCCGCGCTCCTCACTCCTCCATCCAGGGGACCCTCAGCAGCCACTCCGCTGACTACAGAGGACAGGCCCCTGCAGGCAGCACAGCGGCCGGGCAGGCGTAGCCGCCGCTGAGCAAGGCCGCCAGGCCCCTGCCCGTCTGGCGAAGCGCCCCTCTTATGAGACCAGGCGTGTGCCCTGGGCTGCCATTGAAAACACAGACGCTTGCCCAGCCAGCGGGGCTCAGGGGCTGAGCATCGACCTAGGAACCAGGAGGTCAGGGTTCAGTTCCCGGTCAGGGCACAGGCCCGGGTTGCAGGCTTGATCCCCAGTGTGGGGCGTGCAGGAGGCAGCCGGTCCATGATTCTCTCTCATCATTGATGTTTCTCTCCCTCCCTCTCCCTCCCTCTCCCTTCCTCTCTGAAATCAATAAAAATATCTTTAAAACAAACAAAAAAATCGTATAAAACACAGAAGCTCCATGAAACCCAAGCCATAGCCTTGGCAGGAACCAGCTTGTCAGACAACTGGTCAACCTGGGAGAGTGGGAAGGGGGTGATGGGTAAGATGCAGGCGCACTCCAGGTGCGGGGGCGGGGGGGGGGGGCAGAGAACCGGCAGCTGGGCGAGGTCATGTCCACCCTGGCCTTGGGCTGGAGGAGGCAGAACACCGGCCGGGCCCCTGGGAGAGTGAAGGCTCCGCCTGAGGGAGGTGGGCAGCCCCAAAGCCAGGGGACTCCCCCTCTAGACCCGAAGCCCTCGGTCAGAGCACGGAGAGCCCTGGCAGTGCCACGGGGGCAGGAGAGGGACGTTAAGTCAGCGGCTCCAGCGGGTACATGGGCCCCAAGGAGAAGGACCAACCGGAAAACTGGGTTCAGTAAACAAGCCCTTAAGCCAAGCCATCCACCCGCCAGCAGGGCCGGGAGGGGCTGGGGCTCAGGCACGGGTAGGCTTTGATGAGGGGAGGGGAGGGGAGGGGAGGGGAGGGGAGGGGAGCAGGAAGTAGACTAGGCACGGGCTGATCTGAAGACAGGGGTGCAGGGTGCAAGGGTGGGGGTACCAGCCAGTGAGGAGCTAGGGTGAGGGGCAGGGAACAGTGGGCGCCTGCTGTACAGGCTGCAAAGTTGCACCTAACAAGAGTGACAGGGAAGTGAGGGAAGAGGAAGGGACAGAGAGAGGAGGGAGGAGGCAGAGGAGGGGAGGAGGGAGGAGCTGGGCCTGAGGCACGGAGAAGTCGGCTCACTGCTCCTGGGCCCGGGGCAGCAGTGCCAGCCCAGTG
This sequence comes from Myotis daubentonii, assembly GCF_963259705.1. Classification (NCBI taxonomy): domain Eukaryota; kingdom Metazoa; phylum Chordata; class Mammalia; order Chiroptera; family Vespertilionidae; genus Myotis; species Myotis daubentonii. The sequence goes on along the minus strand of NC_081852.1, from coordinate 64,020,906 downwards.
CCGTCGCCTGGCCCTCGCCTCCCCGGGCCGCCCGCAGCCCTCAATGCCTCTCTGTGCCCCGGGGACAAGCCCATCCCCCCCTCCCCGCCCTGGAGCCGAGGCCTCGCATCATGTGGTCCCCACGCGGCGGGCACCGGGCAGGGAGGCAGCTCGCTCGCTGGCACCAGAAGCTGCAAACAGCCGAGCTGTCACTGCCCCTTTGTGTGGGGACAACAGAGAGGCCGTCTCAGGACAGGGACCGCCTGCCCCGCGTCCCTGTCTGCGAGGAAATGCGGGAGAGAGAGCCGAGGGCGGTGGGCTCCCAGTGGCTCCGTGACCCAGCAGGTCCACGTTCTCACCCGCATGTCACCGCCGCCTCTGCAGCCGCCCTGCCAGACCACCTCCTCCCCATGTCCGTCCGTCCAGCTTCCAGCCCTGCAATCACACCTCCTCGCTGACCCCTGGTCTCCATGCCCGCCCTGGTCCTGGTGACCCCTGCTCGGTCCCTTTCTGACTCCTCCATGACCTCCCAGCATGCACTGTGGCCCCTCATGCATTCCCCTTGCACCTGGCTCCACCCCAGGCTGTCCTCCACCAGCAGCCAACATGGTCTTTCTTTTTAAATATATTTTATTGATTTCAGAGAGGAAGGGAGAGGGAGAGAGATAGAAACATCAATGAGAGAGACGCATCAATCAGCTGCCTCCTGCACGCCCCACCCTGGGGATGGAGCCCGCAACCTGGGCGTGTGCCCCGACCGGGAATCAAACCCTGACCTCCTGGTTTATAGGTCGATGCTCAGCCACGGAGCCACGCTGGCTGGGCCCGCGTTTATTCTCCATCAAATACTCACTGAGCACCTACGACAGAGCGTCCACCCCCTCCCCCGAGACCCCGTGAATTCAGGGAGTTCCTGAACTTAAATGGAATAAAGTGACACCTTGCATCTTATGAACTTCAAATCAGCACTCAGCATTCCCGTCCGTGACAACCACGGGTCCCAAACCACAGCGGTATCGCCAGTACCTGTGACCTCTGTCGCCAACGGGAACCCCAGTGGTTTTGCAGCATTCTTCAGTTGCTGCAGATGTTGTAAAATAGGACTTACCCTCACCGTTACCTTGAAATGCAGTTATTACAGTAGTTATTACGCCCATATTGAATTTCATTGCTTAATGTATTAATATAGAAGCACATACATTATTACACCACATGTTTTAAATATATCGATAACTATTCAATTATATTTCAATATACTTGGCTTCCTTTATAATCTTATACACTTCAGTTTACGCATTTAGAGACATTATGCTGAGAAGGTTGCCAGATGGCGAGGAGGCCATGAGTCCCCAGTCAGCCTCCTCTGGGTCTGGGTCTCTGACAAGGAACGAGGCCGAAGGAATCCCGGCTCACAGAGAGCACGCCAGGGGGTGAGACAGCACAGGCACGAATCATGCAGTGACATAACTTCCCACTGTGACAACTACCTCCGAGAAAACAGGGAGGGGAAGGGCACAGAATGACTTGGTGGGGGGGGGGGGGGCGGGCTGTTTGGATAGCATAGTTGAGGAAGTCTCTCAGAGAGCAGGGTGTGAGTGCAGAGACCTGAATGATAAAACATGAGCAGTGGAAAAAACGTGGGGATGAGATAATTGGGCAGAGGTTACAGCAAATGCAAAGGCCCTGAGCTGGGCCTGAGGGGGGTGTGGCGGCGTGACCATGGGCAGGACTGAGATGGAGAAGGGGGTGGAGAAGGGGATGGAGGTGGAGAAGGGGGTGGAGATGGAGAAGGGGGTGGAGATGGAGAAGGGGGTGGAGATGGAGAAGGGGGTGGAGATGGAGGTGGAGAAGGGGGTGGAGATGGAGAAGGGGGTGGAGATGGAGAAGGGGGTGGAGATGGAGAAGGGGGTGTAGATGGAGAAGGGGGTGGAGATGGAGATGGAGAATGAGGTGGAGATGGAGAAGGGGGTGTAGATGGAGAAGGGGGTGGAGATGGAGATGGAGAATGAGGTGGAGATGGAGAAGGGGGTGGAGATGGAGAAGGGGGTGGAGATGGAGAAGGGGGTGGAGATGGAGATGGAGAATGAGGTGGAGATGGAGAAGGGGGTGGAGATGGAGAAGGGGGTGGAGATGGAGAATGAGGTGGAGATGGAGAAGGGGGTGGAGATGGAGAAGGGGGTGGAAGTGGAGAAGGAGATGGAGAATGAGGTGGAGAAGGGGATGGAGGTGGAGAAGGGGGTGGAGATGGAGAAGGGGGTGTAGATGGAGAAGGGGGTGGAGATGGAGATGGAGAATGAGGTGGAGATGGAGAAGGGGGTGTAGATGGAGAAGGGGGTGGAGATGGAGATGGAGAATGAGGTGGAGATGGAGAAGGGGGTGGAGATGGAGAAGGGGGTGGAGATGGAGATGGAGAATGAGGTGGAGATGGAGAAGGGGGTGGAGATGGAGAAGGGGGTGGAGATGGAGAATGAGGTGGAGATGGAGAAGGGGGTGGAGATGGAGAAGGGGGTGGAAGTGGAGAAGGGAATGGAGATGGAGAAGGGGGTGGAGATGGAGAAAGGGGTGGAGATGGAGAAGGGGGTGGAAGTGGAGAAGGAGATGGAGAATGAGGTGGAGAAGGGGGTGGAGATGGAGAAGGGGGTGGAGATGGAGAAGGGGGTGGAGATGGAGAAGGGGGTGGAGATGGAGAAGGGGATGGAGATGGAGAAGGAGATGGAGAATGAGGTGGAGAAGGGGGTGGAGATGGAGAAGGGGGTGGAAGTGGAGAATGAGGTGGAGATGGAGAAGGAGGTGGAGATGGAGAAGGGGGTGGGGATGGAGAAGGGGGTGGAGAATGAGGTGGAGAAGGGGATGGAGATGGAGAAGGGGGTGGAAGTGGAGAATGAGGTGGAGATGGAGAAGGGGGTGGGGATGGAGAAGGGGGTGGAAGTGGAGAAGGACAGGGAGAAGGTTGGCGGGCCTTCAGGGCTCAACAAGCCGGGAGAAGGAGCTGGGATTCATCCCCAGTGCGAGGGGGAGGAGGAGACAGGACGGTGGAAGCACAGTGATGCTTCCATCTCATTTACAGTTGAAAGGAGCGCTCTGGCCCCGTGGGGAGAGGGCAGCCAGGCTAGTGAAGAAGCCATTGTGCTCCTCTGGCCAAGACACAATGGAGGGGCCGGGAGCAGCAGGGAGCTGGGGCGGGGATGAGAGGGCTGCGTGTGGACTGAGATCGGAAAGCAGATGACAGGATCTGAGGGCCGCAAGGGGTGGGGAGGAGGGGACAGTGAGGGAGAGGGATTGACGCAGCTCCCGGCGTGGGCCCCAGCCACCGGGTAGACAGCTGCCAGGAGGGAGGCAAGGGAGGAGAGTGTGGGGCCGGGCAGGCTCTGGAGCTCTGCTGCGGAGTGCCCCCAGGGCAACAGCCGACTCCTGCCCCTGGCTTTCAACCCCCACCACCTGGCCCATCCTCCCGCCCATCTGATCCTGCTCCGCCCCTCCGGGCAAACCCCGCCCCTCCGGGCAAACCCCGCCCCTTCGGGCAAACCCCCGCCCCTACAGGCAAACCCCGCCCCTTCGGGCAAACCCCGCCCCTTCGGGCAAACCCCGCCCCTCCAGGCAAACCCCGCCCCTTCGGGCAAACCCCCCCCCCCCCCCCCCCCCCGCAGAGTCTGCCGCCCGCCAAGCCCCCGTGAGGCTCACGTCCACCGTCCAGCGCGCCCTCTCTCCCCCTCCGCCGCAATCCACTCCCACACCAGGGCCCAGAGCAAGCCCACCTCCTCCACGCAGCCCCCAGCCCGGCGCTGCCAGTGCCTCCCGCCGGGCACTGGGAGTCCTGCCTGCTTTGCTGGTGACTGTTCTTCCCGCCCCCCGCGTGGTGCCGCAGGGCGGGGCAGCCTCTCTGAAAGGGTCAGCGGGTCAGTCTTGACGCTTCTCGGATGTTACCCACAATCCACGAGCGTCCTCGGGTCTGCCAGCAGCCGGAGCCGCTAGTTTTGAAACTTATGCTCGGTCGTCTCCCAACTTGAACAGTTAGTTAGAAACTACTAATGGGGGTGTTATGAAATGTGACGTTTAAAAGTATCTGTGGTCCGGCCGGCGGGCTCAGGGGTTGGGCATCGACCTAGGAGCCAGGAGGTCTCGGTTCGATTCCCGGTCAGGGCCCAGGCCCAGGTTGCAGCTCCATGCCCAGTGGGGGGCCTGCAGGAGGCAGCGGATCCATGATTCTCTCTCATCACTGATGTTTCTCTCTCGCTCTCTCCCTTCCTCTCTGAAACCAATAAAAACATTTTAATTCTCTGCTCCCGTAAAATGAAATCAGCACCAGCTTCCGGAGAAAGCAGAATCGAACCTAAACGGCAGCTGAGGCCGCCAGCCCCTCTTCGCTGGGCACTGAGGCCGCCAGCCCCTCGCTCGCTGGGCACTGAGGCCGCCAGCCCCTCGCTCGCTGGGCACTGAGGCCGCCATCCCCTCGCTCGCTGGGCACTGAGGCCGCCAGCCCCTCGCTCGCTGGGCACTGAGGCCGCCAGCCCCTCGCTCGCTGGGCACTGAGGCCGCCATCCCCTCGCTCGCGTGGGCACTGAGGCCGCCAGCCCCTCGTTCGCTGGGCACTGAGGCCGCCAGCCCCTCGCTCGCGTGGGCACTGAGGCCGCCAGCCCCTCGCTCGCGTGGGCACTGAGGCCGCCAGCCCCTCGCTCGCGTGGGCACTGAGGCCGCCAGCCCCTCGTTCGCTGGGCACTGAGGCCGCCAGCCCCTCGCTCGCGTGGGCACTGAGGCCGCCAGCCCCTCGCTCGCGTGGGCACTGAGGCCGCCAGCCCCTCGCTCGCGTGGGCACTGAGGCCGCCAGCCCCTCGTTCGCTGGGCACTGAGGCCGCCAGCCCCTCGCTCGCGTGGGCACTGAGGCCGCCAGCCCCTCGCTCGCTGGGCACTTTCATGGCCTCCCTGGCCCTCCGTGTGCCCCCCTGCGACAGAGGGAGACGCTGTACGGGCTGGTGTGAGGAGAAGGAGGGTAAGGGGCCTGAGGTCGAGAGCCAGGCCTGGTGCGTAGCAGCTGCTCAGTGAACGGTCGCTGTCGGCCCGAGCGAGACCCACCCGCAGTTAGGAGCCGCTCCTCGCGCAGGGCCACGCGGGAGGCGGGTCTCCGGGAGGCGCCACAAACAGCGGGTTGGGCTCCGTTACCCCGGATGCGGGTCAGTCTTTTTGGCTCTCACGTCTGGTGTCCGTGTAGAGCCCATTCTTTAATCCTCCCCCGAGGACATTGTCGCATTGATTTTTAGAGAGAGTGGAAGCGAGAGGGAGAGACAGAGAGACACATCGATGGGTTGCCTCCCACATGCTCCGGACCAGGGCTGGGAGCCTGCAACCCAGTACGTGCCCTCGACCAGAACCGAACCCGGAGGCTTCAGTCTGCAGGCCGACGCTCTACCCACTGAGCCAACTGGCTAGCGCTACAGCCCCGTTCCTGAAGCTGCCACCGACCCTCGGCCAGCCCGCCAGGCCTGCACTGTGCCTGCCGGGCAGTGCGGGAGGACGAGAGGCAGTGCGGCGGAGGAGGGACAGTGCGGGCGGGGGAGGGGCAGTGCTGGCGGGGGAGGGGCAGTGCGGCCGGGGGAGAGGCAGTGCGGGCGGAGGAGAGGCAGTGCGGGCGGAGGAGGGGCAGTGCGGGCGGGGGAGGGGCAGTGCTGGCGGGGGAGGGGCAGTGCGGCCGGGGGAGAGGCAGTGCGGGCGGAGGAGAGGCAGTGCGGGCGGAGGAGAGGCAGTGCGGGCGGAGGAGGGGCAGTGCGGGCGGGGGAGGGGCAGTGCTGGCGGGGGAGGGGCAGTGCGGGCGGGGGAGGGGCAGTGCGGGCGGAGGAGGGGCAGTGCGGGCGGAGGAGGGGCAGTGCGGGCGGGGGAGGGGCAGTGCGGGCGGGGGAGGGGCAGTGCGGGCGGGGGAGGGGCAGTGCGGGCGGAGGAGAGGCAGTGCGGGCGGAGGAGGGGCAGTGCGGGCCGGGGAGGGGCAGTGCGGGCGGGGGAGGGGCAGTGTGGGCGGAGGAGAGGCAGTGCGGGCGGAGGAGGGGCAGTGCGGGCGGGGGAGGGGCAGTGCTGGCGGGGGAGGGGCAGTGCGGGCCGGGGAGGGGCAGTGCGGGCGGGGGAGGGGCAGTGCTGGCGGGGGAGGGGCAGTGCGGGCCGGGGAGGGGCAGTGCGGGCGGGGGAGGGGCAGTGCTGGCGGGGGAGGGGCAGTGCGGGCCGGGGAGGGGCAGTGCGGGCGGGGGAGGGGCAGTGCTGGCGGGGGAGGGGCAGTGCGGGCCGGGGAGGGGCAGTGCGGGCGGGGGAGGGGCAGTGCTGGCGGGGGAGGGGCAGTGCGGGCCGGGGAGGGGCAGTGCGGGCGGGGGAGGGGCAGTGCTGGCGGGGGAGGGGCAGTGCGGGCCGGGGAGGGGCAGTGCGGGCGGAGGAGGGGCAGTGCGGGCCGGGGAGGGGCAGTGTGGGCGGGGGAGGGGCAGTGCGGGCGGAGGAGAGGCAGTGCGGGCGGAGGAGGGGCAGTGCGGGCCGGGGAGAGGCAGTGCGGGCGGAGGAGAGGCAGTGTGGGCGGAGGAGAGGCAGTGCGGGCGGAGGAGGGGCAGTGCGGGCGGGGGAGGGGCAGTGCTGGCGGGGGAGGGGCAGTGCGGCCGGGGGAGAGGCAGTGCGGGCGGAGGAGAGGCAGTGCGGGCGGAGGAGGGGCAGTGCGGGCGGGGGAGGGGCAGTGCTGGCGGGGGAGGGGCAGTGCGGGCGGAGGAGGGGCAGTGCGGGGTGTGGGGGAACCAGCGAGGGTACCTCCGGGGAGGCTTGGCAGCTGTTGACTTTGGACGCCCGTTCGCAGAGCTCCTTTGAGGGCTGGGCCAGGAAGCCGGTCCGCAGCGCGGCGCCCGGAAAAACGAAGCAGAGCCCTCGTGAATTCCTTCTGTGGCTCTGTGGCCGGCCGCCCTGCCAGCGCCTGCTCCGGGGACCACGGCCGCTCCTTCCTCGCCGCTGTCCTCGGGGCCTCGGCCGGCGGCCCCACCCCTGCCTGTGTTAGATGGCATGACGGTCGGGAGGCGCTGGGGCCAGTGGCACAGGTCGTAACTGACGCTTCGTTCCGTTCTCCTTACCTGCACTTCTTCTCTCTGCATAAAAATGTTTCCTTTTTTTGTGGTTTTATTCATTTCAGAGAGAGGAAGGGAGAGGGAGAGAGACAGACGCATCCATGATGAGAGAATCATGGATCGGCTGCCTCCTGCACGCCCCACCCTGGGGATCGAGCCCACAACCCGGGCCTGTGTCCTGAGTGGGAATCGAACCGTGACCTCCTGGTTCATAGGTTGACCCTCAACCACTGAGCCACACCGGCCGGACTGACGTGCCATCTTTAAAGAGGCCCCTCTCTCTAGGGTGACCCCCAAATAGTAGGTACACACTTAACCGCTGATAACTCACTTGATTTCCACTCCTTTCCGGGTTTAACTGACACTGACTTGATAATCGTTTAAAGTGTGCAGACACTGCCGTAACCGGTGTGGCTCAGCGGATAGAGCGTTGGCCTGCGGACTGAAGGGTCCCGGGTTCGATTCCGGTCAAGGGCATGTACCTGGGTTGCGGGCACATCCCCAGTGGGAGGTGTGCAGGAGGCGGCTGGTTGATGTTTCTCTCTCATGGATGTTTCTTATTCTCTATCCCTCTCCCCTCCTCTCTGTAAAAAATCAATAAAATATATTTTTAAAAAAATGAAGTGTGCAGACATTTTGTGGGGACGCCCTGTATATTTTTAAAGTTTGCTAACCAGGCCGAGGCTTGACCCTCGACCCTGAAACTACTAGTTCCTTGATCTTGAGCCACGAACCCTCCCTGCCTCGGTCCCCATCGGGAAAGGCGGCCTGCTCCGTCGGCCGCAGGGAAGTTGGCCTCACGGACGCTGGAGGCCATCGCCATCCGCCTCAGTGAGCGGAGGGAAAGGCGGCGCCAGCGCCCGCTTCCTCGTCCCCCTCAGCAGGCGGGCGCCCTGCGGACCTGCCCTCGAGTCTCACGGGCCTGTGCGCCAAGGACGGCTTTTACGCTCACAAACGGCTGCCCTAAAAGACAAGAGGAGAAAATGTCGCGGCACATTATAAGAAGAAGCAAACATTCAGCCCCTAGACAGACATGACAGGGCGTGTGTGCACGTGGAGACGCTCATACACGGAGCGGAAGGAGGCTGGTGGTGGGGATCCCGGGGAAGACCGGAACCGACGGCTCTGGAATCTCCGACACCAGGAGTCTCGGCCGCAGGGGTCTGACCTCATGATGCTCCAGAGTCATGTGCTCGGCCTGGGCCGGGGAGGCCGGCGGCTCCGGGATGAGGCCGCCCCGAATTCCCATGGGATGAGCCAAGCGTGGAAGCCACATGGAGCGTCCCTTCCAGGGACGTGGGCAGCAGGGCGCCCCATGCAGGTGCAACACGGGCAGAGCGACCGGGGCACCAGAACCCACGCACCCGGGGCCCTGGGCTCGGGCTCCTCGGAGAGCCCAGCACCTCCGGCCCCTTCAGCCGGGCATGGCTCTGCCCTCCCGCCCTCCACCTGCTGCTGGCGGGTGGCGGGGGGACTTATACTCAAGGGAAAGGTGTTTTGTGGTACAAAACGCTACACCTGCCCCGCCGGCTGGCTCAGGGGTTGAGCGTCGACCTAGGAACCAGGAGGTCAGGGTTCGATTCCCGGTCAGGGCACAGGCCGGGTTGCGGGCTCGACCCCAGTGTGGGCGTGCAGGAGGCAGCCGGTCCATGATTCCCTCTCATTGTGGATGTTTCTGTCTCTCCCTCTCCCTCCCGCTCCGACATCAATGGAAACATTTAGGGGAAAGGATGCCCACAGGCCCACAGCAGAGAGGGAGGGAGCCCGCGCTCTTGGCTCCTGGGTCCCCCCTGTGCCCTGACCCCGAGCGGCTGCCCTCAAGCCCGACTCCCCCGGACAGGCATGCACAGAGCGGCTGCGGGTCCTGGACGCCCTCAGCCACCGAGCCCGACCAGCCCTCCTGTTCCCTTCAGCTCCCGCCTCGGGGAGCCCCACGGTCCCCCTCTCGGCCACCCAGCAGCGTGACTCTCTGAGCTTCTGCTGAGCGTCCACGACCTCGCGCCCTCTCACCGGCACGCCGTGTCTCACTCCTTCACCACACGGGCTGCGGTCTGACCCGTCGCGCCTCCGGGAGCCGGCGCGCCTGTCGCCCGTGATAGGCTCCGAGCTGGGGCGGCGGGAGCGTGAAGCCGGCCGTCCGTGGTCAGTCTCTCCGGGTTCCCACGGGGCCCCCCCACGGCCCAAGGACCACGCAGCTCCGCGTGTGCACTGTCCACGGAGCCGCCGCGGCTTCCAGCAAACGCCTGGAGCAGAACAGCCACTCTCCCTCCCAGCCTCAAACAGCAGCAACGGCCGGAACGGACCTCGTGCAAAACTAAAACACAACGAAGCTGAGTCGCCTTTGGAAATGAGACCCGCCTGAGCACAGCGGCCGTGCAGGGCAGCGCGCACAGAAAGGCCGCGTCCACGGCACCCAGGCCCGAGTCACAGGGTCCGCGGACCAGGCTGCGTGGAGGGCGGCCTGAGAACAGCCGGCATCACAGCGCCCCACGGGTGTGCCCCCGGGAAGGTTGGCAACGAGAGATCTCACCTGCTGATCTGCCAGCGTCTGGGGCTTCTCCAGGGACCAGGGGTCCCCAAACCTGAGGGGAGAGGGTGGTCAGTGGATTCGCATCTGATTCAGAGAGAGAGAAAGAGAGAGAGAGGAAAGAGAGAGAGCAAGAGCAAAGAGAGTGAGAGAGAACATACCTGGAATCTCTCCCATCTCCCCCCTCTTGGGCCAGGAGCCCCCCCCAGGCCTCCCTCCCACGGGGCCTCAGCAGCTCTCCACGGAGAGGAAACAGCCCTAGACGGGTTGGCTCAGTGGATAGAGCATCGGCCCGCAGACTGGAGGGTCCTGGGTTTGATTCCCGGTCGGGGCACATGTCCAGGTCATGGGCTCCATCCCAGTGGGGGGCGTGCAGGAGGCAGCCGATCCATGATTCTCTCTCATCATTGATGTTTCGTCTCTCTCTCCCTCTCCCTTCCTCTCTGAAATCAATAAAAATATTTTTTTAAAAGGTAGCTGAGCATATATTCATGTGGATCCACTTTCTAATGAGAGGCAACTTTTTAAAATATATCTTTTTATAGATTTCAGAGAGGAAGAGAGAGAGAGATAGAAACATCAATGATGAGACAGAATCATGGATCAGCTGCCTCCTGCATGCGCCCCACTGGGGATCAAGCCACACAACGCGGGCACGTGCCCTGACAAGGAATCGAACCCTGACCTCCTGGTTCACAGGTCGACGCTCAATCACTGAGCCGCGCCGGCTGGGCCAGGGGTGACTTTTTCACAGTGAATTTTAAACATGTCGTTTTGAAGGTCGTTGTGCAGTGACGGGGGTGGGGGGTGGGGGGGAGGACTTCTGCGGAAACTGGCCGCAGAAATCACGGCGTAACAGCCACGCTGAGGTGTGCGCCCGCTCGGCTCCGCACTCGGAGGTGTCAGGACGGAGGCGGCCTGCCTGCTGCTGTTTGTTCTGGCAGGAGCGCGAGCGGAGGAACGAGGCAGGCGGTGGGCCTCTGAGCGGGCAGCTCTGGTTTGCAGCAGAGAGAGCCCCGCCGGGGAGGCCAGGCCGGGCCTCGGGGTGTGGCTTTCCCAGCTCAGCCGCCGTCTCAGGGCGATGCTCCCTCGCCCTTCAGGAGGGCAGAGCCGCGGAGCCCGTCCCGAACCAGGATGCCAGGCGGGGGACACCAGGCGAACGCCTGGCCGGCGCTCCCGGCAGCTGCTCAACTGCCCCGGAGCCAAGACAAACACCCAGGGGCCGTCACAGGCGACTCCACAGCCCTGGGCCCACCCCGGCCCGGCCTCCTGAAGGCTGCGAGCTGGGCCTCCACCTGCCGCTGCCTGCACCCCTCCCCTGCCCCCCCACGTCCCTCCCTGAGGGGCTCCAGGAGGCCACGGCCGCTGGCCCGAGGAGGATGCTGGGAGCTCTGGGGAGAGAAGCCCGTGTGCTCTTTCTTTCCTGCCAGACGAACGGTGGGTTTGGTCCCGTGCCCACTCAGCCTCCCAGGACAGGAAAAGCCGAGGGCGCCAGCCAGGCCAGGGACCTGCCGGAAACGGTGCAGAGTCAGCGGAAAGCGGCCTCCCTGGGTGTGGAAAGAAACTGCTGCCGGGACACACGGAGCCTTTCCAGGTTACACGGCAAGAAACGCTGCGCCTCGGCATTCCGCGCTGGCTCCAGAAACCAGGAGAAACCAGGCTGCGCATTCTTTCCAGAAGGACTCCTGAAAGGGCTTGCTTTACCCCAAGTCTACCTATCCAGTCACTCATCCATCCCTCCATCCCTCCATCCATTCATCCATCCCTCCATCCATCTATCCATCCATCCACTCATCCATCCATCCACCCATCCATCCATCCATCCACTCATCCATCCATCCATCCATCCATCCATCCATCCATCCATCCATCCATTCACTCATCCATCCATCCACCCATCCATCCATCCATCCATCCATCCATCCATCCATCCATTCACTCATCCATCCATCCACCCATCCATCCATCCATCCATCCACTCATCCATCCATCCCTTCATCCCTCCATCCATCCATCCATCCATTCACTCATCCATCCATCCATCCATCCATCCATTCACTCATCCATCCATCCATCCACTCATCCATCCATTCATCCATCCCTCCATCCATCCATCCATTCATCTATCCATCCACTCATCCATCCATCCATCCATCCACTCATCCATCCATCCATCCATCCATCCATCCATCCATCCACTCATCCTTCCATCCCTCCATCCATCCCTCCATCCATCCATCCATCCACTCATCCTTCCATCCCTCCATCCATCCACTCATCCATCCATCCACTCATCCATCCATCCATCCACCCACCCACCTATCTTTTCATCCATCCATCTATCCATCCCTCCATCTATCCATCCCTCACCCATCCCTCCATTCAGTGCTCACTGAGCATGTTTTCAGCGTATAGCACTGGCCCAGGTGTAGTGGGGGCCCAAACCAGCACCGGAGTCAGTGCCCCATAGAATAGAAGACACTGAATAAATGTCTGCTGAACAAGTGAAATTCCCAATCCAGTTTGGACGGCCAAACGCACACACGACAGGTTAATCCATGAAATAACACCGTGAGAGGGAGTTGAGGTTACGTGTCAGCGTGTGCAGGGGACCGTACAGCGTGGGGACAGGATGTGGGTGGGTGGAAGCGAGTCTTCGTGGGGAAGCCTGGCCTCCAGGGGCTGAAGCATGAGGAGGTGGGAAGGGGTAAGAGAGGGCGTGTGAGGCTGCAAAGTCGGTCTGGGTGGCGATTCTCAGCCACCATCTTCCGGGTCTAACTGGGCCTCCACCGGCCGGGCGGGCGGGCGGCTCCACGTGTTGCCGGGAGGAGTGTGCATGGCTTGGAGGGCCCTCAGCACCGCTGGGCACCGCGGGGCACCGCTGTTTGTGGTCCTGCTTTTACGGCTCTGACTGGGTTCCGTTTGCCCCAAGGAGCAGGTCGCCCTCATACAACGATCCCAAGGCGGGTCCGAGCGAGGGAGACCGGCCGCCACCCCCAAGTGAGCGGGATAAACCCGGACAGCACACCCGGTCCTGGAGGCCCAGCCCGGGAGAGCCGCCCCCTTCACCGCCTCTGCCGCCGCCTCCGGAAGCCAGGGCGCACACACGGAGCCCCCCACGAGGGCACGAGCTGCGCAGGGACCCGCGGAGAGCGCTCCACCGCTGGGAGGGCAGCTCCAACGCGGTGCCTTCCTCAGGGCACCCGAGGGAGCCTCTCCCGACAGGAGGGTCCCTGCCCCCAAGGTCGCCTCTCCACCTGGAGCAGCCTGATCCCCAGCCCACCGTCCCTGTCCTGACCTGCACCCGCAGAGGGAGAGCGGGCCTGCCTCCCGCGCCCTCCCCTCGCCGCGTCTCTGTACGCTTCCTCTGGGTGAGAACAGACCGTCCACGCGTGCCAACCGCGTGAGGACCGAGCCGAAGGCACCGCAGCCACGTGGGGGCCGGCGGGGGCACCTGGGAGGGGGCTCGCTCCCTCGCTGCTGACAGTCACGGCACAACAAAGGGGCTGGGGGGCTCCCAAGGCATTTGATGGGACCCCCCCCCTCACTCCTTCCGCCAACCAGGGAGCTGGGAGGACAGTGCCTCCCTCCCAGCGACTGAAGACCAGAACTTCCTCCTCCGCCAGCAGCAACAAGGAAGCGCCCCCGCACAGCTCGACTCGGCGCACTTTGGGTAAAACGCTGTTTTTCTGGGAAAGGCTGGCCTCCTGCACCGGGTCCCCAGGTTGCTATCGCCCCTCCCCTTTTAGGCAACGGCCGGGGGCCAACCGCGTCCTATCAGAAGCCCTGGGTCTGGTCACACCTGTACAGTCTGCGCCCAGAGCGGGTTTGGAACCTGGTTCGCTGTGGGATGTGCAGGCACGGGGGGGGGTGGGGGGGGGCCCAGCGGGGCAGATGGGGCCCTGGCTCACCCCGCCCCGCCCCCTCTCCCCTAGCGCCCCCCAGGACGGCCGGCAGCTCGGCGGGTGAGCCAAGGACTAGGCACGTCACCGCCTCCGTTCTAACTCGTGGTCTTTCTTCGTGAGCGCGGACGAGGGAGCTGGCCGCTGGGAGTCCTGACGTAGCGACCCTGTAAACAGGAGCTCAGACCCGGCCGCGCAGTGGAATGGTCGCTGCGAGGGTAACACTTCCTTGTAAATCGAGGCCGGGCAGGGACCTGTGAGAATTACATCTTTGTTCCCAAAACTGCGGCTCCAGCCTGCCCCCCCTCCCTCCGTCTGCCTCTGCGGCTCAGATGGGCCTCCTCCTTCCTTCCCCCCATCTCCCCCCATCTCCCCCCACCCCCTCAAGGAGCCGGGGCGTCTCCACGCGCTCTCCCTGACTAGCATCTGACATATGTCCACACGGGCCTACCCTGGCACGGCCGTGGCATGCCGACAGGAAGTGGTTATCTAAGCTAGACAGCCTATCACGAAGACCCCTGCCTCAGTTTCCCCCTTTGTAACAGCCCCGTTGCTCTGTGCACGTGGATGCCGCCATTTCCACATCGGTCCTGATCCCTGAGCAGGTGCTGGGCTCTGACTCGCGTTTCTGACTCTCCTATCACATGTGGCACCGCAGAAGCGGGAGAGGGGCGACGAGAACAACAGGCTGGGGTGCGGCTAGAAGGGAAGAGATGCCGGTCACGGCGTGTCCAGCCCGCAGCTCGGAAGGAAGGAGGAGAGGGCGGGGATTAGACAACTCCCTGACACCCACCATCTTTCAAAGGCATCCTACCGGCCTCGCCATCAGGACCGCAAACCGCCCTAAAGACCACCCCCCCCAGAGAGCGACACACCTGCCTCCCAGGGGTGAGCGGCCGAGGCGCGGAGAAAATTAATAGAAAGTAGACCAGTCGCCACACGCAGCCACCCCGTCGCTACAACAGACGGTGCCGGCCTTGCAGGCTTTCGTGCAATTGGACGCCCGGTAGCGAGAAGAAACGGAGCCCTGTCTCCTTTACCGGGAGGATCAGCGGCACTGAAACAGCTCCATCCCGGCGGGATTAAGGCCCGACCTCTCCGAACGCTGTCCCTGGAGGGAAAGAGCCCACGTGAGGCCTCGCTCGTGCGGGGCCGGCCCCTGGGAGATGCGCCGGAGACAGGGCCCGCCCGCGTCCGGCAGGTCCCGACGGGACCGGTCTCTCCTGCCCACCTGCTCGCCCCCATCCGGGCTGGTGACGGCTCAGAGCCAGCAGCTCCGCGAGCCGCCGGGCTGGTCTGAACTGGTTTGGAACCACACGTGTGTCTTCCCTCTCAGGTACGGGCAGGTTCCGGCTCCCCGTGCAGATAACAGGGGGACGTGTTGGTATGACTTTCAATGCTCAGCTCTCTCCCTCGGGCGCAAACCAACCGCTGGGGCCTCATTAAGTTCCCACGGAAACCGTCCGAGGGCGTCCCGGGCCCCGGCGTCAGCAGCACCAGCTGGCCTGGCTCACGCGCTGGTCCTGCTTGGACTTGAGGACGCGGACTTGTGAGATGCTGACGACAAGGCGCCTTCTTTATAGGGATCAATATATTGTTATTGACGTCAGAGAGGAGGGAGGGAGGGAGACATCACTGATGAGAGAGGATCACGGATCGGCTGCCCACTGCACGCCCCACACTGGGGACCGAGCCCACAACCCGGGCCTGCGCCCTGACCGGGAACCGAACCCTGACCTCCTGGTTCACAGGTCGACGCTCAACCCCTGCAGCCGGGCACAACATACCTAGACTTTAAAGTGTATCTAAAAACACTGTGCGGCCCCCTATCCAGGAAGCAGAGAAAAGTTCTTTCCTTTGTCTTATTGTCCTGAGTTCAGTCAGAGACCCCAGCTCAGATGAGCCTCCCCAGCCTGTTCCATCGGAGGCGGCGGGCACAGCAGACACAGCCTCTGCCTCCCAGGCCTGAGGAGCCCAGCTGGGAGCCGGTCACCCCCACCCCGCCCCCCGCCGTCGCCCGGGGGCCCACATTCTCCCGGCAGCCTCCTGGGGCGGCAGGAAGGACGCGCCCAGACAGAGCGGCTGCGGGAGACATGCTTCCCTCCGCAGCTTCAGGTCCCGGCAAGATCCGGGAATCAAAGGAGAGACGCCGGACGCCCTGAGCCCAGCCCATGCCGGCGCCCGCCTGGGGCAGAGCCCAGCGAGCAGTGGGAGGGCTCTCAGGGAGGCGCTGGGTCGCGGAAGGCGGGTCCCTGCGGGTGGTGAGAAGAGCCCAGGCCCCGGTCAGTGTGAGTCACGCAGGGGTCCCGGGTTCGAGTCCAGTCAAGGTCTGGTCGGAGTGCAGGCGGGAGGCACCCCATCGATGTGTTTCTCTCGCGTGGATGTTTCTCTCTGTCCCTCCCTCTCCCTTCCACTCTCTCTAAAATCAGTGGGAAAACGTCGCCGGGTGAGGATGAACAGAAGCCTCTGTTAGGGGAAACGTCCCATTCATCCCCGCGCGTCCTCCTGAAACACGGCTGCTTGGAAAATGTCCCCAAAGACCCGTGACCGAGAGGCCCGAGGGCGGCTTCCGGCCGGTCCCCGACGGGCCGGGCACAGACACAGCTGGGGGCCGGGTAAGAAGGCGCCGCGCACGCAGGGCCGCTGCCGTGGCGAATGCCTGGCCGCGAGGAGCCCGGCGCCGGCCCCAGCACAAGGCTGCCCGGCGCGTGCGTGTGCGGCCGGCTCGGCCTGGCCCGGCGCCGCTCCCTCTCACGGCCCCCATTACAGACGTGCGATTGAGAAGGTTACAGCGGGATGGGGAGTCGTAACTGAGTGTCCTGACGGTTATGACTTGGAAGGAGTGTAACACGGCTACCACTTTCCCTCTGTGTGTTTTTCCTGCTCTGGTCGAGGCTGCTTTTCATTGCATCTTGGATTCCCAGAACGATGTGGCGGGTTCTTTATTCCAATACAGAGATCAAATGTAAACGTCTGTTCCCAAGACAGCCGCTCAGGGCCTGTGCTGGCGGAGGGGCGGGGCACATGGCGGCCAGCACCCTCCTGCTCCCCATTCTCCAGCTCACCCAGGCGGTGCTGCGTGCACACAGTAGGGCCACGACAGCCGCCTGAAGGTAAGAGGCGAGTACTCGATGGAGGGGGAGGAAGAGAAGGCAGCCGGCCAGCATGGCTCAGGGGTGCGCGTCAACCTATGAACCAAGAGGTCACGGTTCGATTCCCGGGTTGCAGGCTTGACCCCAATGTGGGGCGTGTAGGAGGCAGCCAATCAATGATTCTCTCTCATCCTTAATGTTTCTATCTCTCTCTCCTTCTCTGTTCCTCTCTGTAGTCAATAAAAACATTTTTTTAAAAAAATAAGAGCCCTAGGTGGTTTGGCTCAGTGGATAGAGCATCGGCCTTCGGACTGAAGGGTCCTGAATTGGATTCTGGTCAAGGGCACAGGCCCGGGTTGCAGGCTTGATCCCCAGTGAGGGGCGTGTAGGAGGCAGCCGATCCATGATTCTCTCTCATCATTGATGTTTCTCTCTCTCTCTCTCTTTCTCTCTCTCTCCCCCTTCCTTTCTAAAAATCAATAAAAAGATATTTTAAAAAATAAAGGGAAGGCAATTAAAATGTATTAACTCTCCACTGCAGTTTACGGAAATTGTATGTTATCCCCACATTTGATAAGAAAGACACGACCCCATTTCACAGATGTGAATACTGAGGCTCCCACAGCTAATGCTGGCTCCTGGGTCACAGAAGCAGGACCTGCACGTACCTTGGAACAGCTCAGAGATCACCCTCATTCCCACCACCCCAGGCAGAGTCTCCTGGCATCCCCAGCCTTGGAGACCAGGTAGGTGCCTTTTTTTAAATCCTTTTCTGTTTCTCCCACTAAAGCAAAATACATTTGATGGAAAAAATTCGGAAAGCAGAAAACGCATGCATGACCCCATAACCCAGAAACCACCACTGGGAATTTTTCAGGGTTTTTCTGGGTGCGAGTGTTTCCTTGTTTATTGTTTATCACACAAGTGATGTTCTTTTACACGAACTCTCCCGTGGGTTGTAAACGGTTCAGGGCGGGGAGCGTGACAGGTGAGTGAAGGTGAGAGGAAGGTGTGGGTGTGGGGTGTGGGGTGTGGGGTGTGGTGTAGGGTGTGGGGTGTGGTGTAAGGTGTGGGTGTGGGGTATGGGTGTGGGGTGTGGGGTGTGGGTATGGGGTGTGGGGTGTGGGTGTGGGGTGTGGGTGTGGGGTGTGGGGTGTGGTGTAGGGTGTGGGTGTGGGGTATGGGTGTGGGGTGTGGGTGTGGGGTGTGGGGTGTGGGTGTGGGGTGTAGGTGTGGGGTGTGGGTATGGGGTGTGGGGTGTGGGGTGTGGGTGTGGGGTGCAGGCACCCACAGGCCCTGGGCCGCCTGGGCCAGGGCCGCCCTAATGGCCTCCTTGTAACGTAGTCACCTCTTCAGAGACCCTCTTGTCAAGTGCAGTCACCCAGGGGCTGGGCTCAGGGCTCCGACACCCAGGTGCAGGGAGGGACCCATTTCCGCCGGCACAGCCCGCACGCGGGTCCTGCCCACCTTACAGAGACCAAGGACGGGGAGCCAGGATCACCGGCGTCGGGGTTTCCTCCGACACCAGCCGAAGCCCACTGGTGGGAAAAGCAGACCTGCCCTGGCGCGGGCCCTCCCCGCGGCGGCTGAGCCCGAGGCCGTCGCTAAGATACGCCTCCCGGCCCGTGTCATCCATTCTCCACGCTGGAGCGCGGTGTCTGTCCCCACCGCCCCTCTGCCCGCCTCTGGCCCTCAGGGCCCCGGGGGGAGCAGGGCGAGGCTGACAGGCGATCACACACACCCGTGAACGCATCATTCACAAGAAACCCATCCGAAGGTCGCTCTCGCTTTTAACCCCGTGGGGCCCGCGTGGCGATGTGACGGCGCAGCACAGGAGCCATCGGCGGGCGGACAGGCTTTCCCACAGCCTCTGGCCCCCTCGGCCCCTCGCAGGGACCAGGGCGGCCTGGAGACCAGCTGCCGTTGCTGTGGCGACGCAGGGCACCCACCCCGCGCTCCTTTAAACCAAACCACAGGCTTATGAAAAGAAAGGAGACAGTTTCCATGAAAATATCCGGGCTGATTACATGTGGAAACTTAATCACACGCCGCGACTCAAATCACTCCCGGGGAGTTGGGCCCGGCAGGGCGTCCGGGTTCGCAGGGGAACAGACGTCGCGGATGAAACTCGGCCTCTTCACCCTGTGCAACGTTTTAATTCGGAGGGAAAGTCGGGGGCATGTGCTTTTCTTCGGTCGCCAGGAGCCGCCGGGGACACGGGAGAATCCCTCCCCAGCAGCCCGGCCCGCAGGAACACCAGCCAACGGGGGACGTGCCCCGCCTCCCTCCCCGGCCAGCTTCCCGCTGCCCCTCGCCCGCCAGCGATTTCTCAGAAGAGGGTGCGTGGGCCTGGCTTCTTCAGGCCCGGGTTGTGGGCTCCATCCCCGGGGGGGGGGGGGGGCGTGCAGGAGGCGCCGATCCATGATGCTCTCTCATCATGGATGTTTCTCTCTCTCTCCCTCTCCCTTCCTCTCTGACATCAATAAATATATATATATATATCTTAAAGCTGGAGGAAGGGGAAATAAACAGGATCTGAAGGAAAACATTGCGGACGAGGCGCGATGGGAGTCCGCCCAGGTGGCCAGTCTCAGGCGGCCGGGGGAGGCGCCCACTGGCCCGGCTTCTCTGTCCCCCTTCCCTGTGCCCACGTACGTCCCTTTCCTCTCCTCTTCTCGGTAGAGGGACCAGAAGCACCAAAGCTCAGATGCCCCCGAATGCGGCACAGAGACAACGCGGGGCCTGTCCGCAGCCCGCGCCCCCGACGCCATGAGGAGGCGGTAACGACTGCAGGGCAGAGGCCTGAAAGCAAAGCTGCCAGACCTGCCCGCCCACCCGCCCGCCCGCTCCCAGGTAAAGGCACATCTGGACTATGAAAAGGAGCGAAATATAACTGCGACTTAAAGATCCAAACGCAAGTCTGAACGTTTCCCAAAGCGTGTCCTCCCTTCACAGCAGAATCCGAGGGAAATGAACCCGTTTAAGGACCGAGGTGCGGGGGCCGGGGGCCTGGGAGGGCGTCCTGACTGGGCGGCTCGCTGTGCGGCCCCAGGCGAGTCCTCAGTTTCCCCACGTGTGGGATGGGGCTGAGCATCACGGAAACCGTCACTTCAGGCTCCACAGTGATACCCACCCTCCTGCTGCTCAGAGTGAGGCCCTGAGGTTCTCTGAGCACGCGCTGCCCCGGCTGCCACTCGCCTCCCCCTGCGACCTTCCTCAGGACCCGCCTGCGGTCGCCAGGGGGCACCTCTGGAGGGAGATGAGGCCCCTGCCCCCAGGGCGGCAGGTCAAGCAGAAAAGGCCAGGTGCTGGGGACGGAACAGACGGAGACACCCTAACCTCAAAATCCCGCGTGGGGACTGGAAGAGCTCTGGGTGCGGGGGGCAGTCCGGCCGCCTCCTTGGAGGGGTGGGGGCCGCGTGGGAGGCAGAAGGGGCGGCTCACCCGGCCGGGAGGCCAGGGAGGCTGCGGGATGCGCGCTTCTGTTTTGATTAATGACACTTAAATGATAACGCACTTAAAGGGCTTGAAGTGCTTAGATTTCGCTAGGAAATAAAACCCTGTTTACACTGGCGCGCAGTGCCATTATTCACACTTCCAGAGGGTCTGAAGATAACTGGACGGAGTCCACAGGTCTAAGTATTTTAACGCCAAGAAAACCGTGCGCTACTGTGATTTGTTTTCTACTTAGAAAATAACTCATTTTTATATTATTCTGCTGGGAACACTATTACCAGACTTCCTGGTCCGAAGGAGAAGACTCCAGATTCTAAACAGAAGCGAATGCACACAGCTCTTGGGGCAGGGAGGCCTCTGCTTCCACCTTGCACGCTGGCACAGGGCTGGGCATTTACTTTTTAAAATATATTTTTACTGATTTCAGAGAGGAAGGGAGAGGGAGAGGGAGATAGACACATCGATGATGAGAGAGAACCTTGATTGGCTGCCTCCTGCACGCCCCCTACTGGGCATGGAGCCCGCAACCCGGGCCTGTGCTCTGAGCAGGCCTCAAACCCTGACCTCCTCGTTCCTAGGTCAATGCTCAACCCCTGAGCCCCTCTGGACGGACACATGGCTGGGTATTTAGTACAAATAAGCAACATCCTCCACATACATTTACCCAAAAGCAGCCGCAGCCACAGTGACAGAAAGGTAAAGGCGGCATCGGCTGCAAGGCCAGGCTGCCCTGAAAGCAGACAGTCCCTCCGATGGGGTCGTCTGTACCCTCCAGCCGTGGCGCTTACATGTGGTCCACGGACCCACAGTATCCGCTTCACCTGGGAGCTCGTGGGAAACACAGAATGTCCACACCCAGCCATCCGCACGCCTCCTGAGTTAGAATCACTTTATTTTTTATTTTATTTTTTTTATATTTTATTGATTTTTTTACAGAGAGGAAGGGAGAGAGATAGTCAGAAACATCGATGAGAGAGAAACATCGATCAGCCGCCTCCTGCACATCCTCCACCGGGGATGTGCCCACAACCCAGGTCCATGCCCTTGACCGGAATCGAACCTGGGACCTTTCAGTCCGCAGGCCGACGCTCTATCCACTGAGCCAAACCAGTTTCGGCTAGAATCACTTTAACTAGAGCCCTAGGGCCGTGGTCAGCAAACTGCAGCCC
The DNA here is from genome assembly GCF_963259705.1 of Myotis daubentonii. Taxonomy (NCBI): domain Eukaryota; kingdom Metazoa; phylum Chordata; class Mammalia; order Chiroptera; family Vespertilionidae; genus Myotis; species Myotis daubentonii. The sequence continues at coordinate 63,999,705 of NC_081852.1, read as the reverse complement.
ACGAGCCACATGCGGCTCTTCGGCCCCTTGAGTGCGGCTCTTCCTAAGCCTTAGGAGTCCCCTAATTAAGTTAATAACAATGTACCTACCTATACAGTTTAAGTTTAAAAAGTTTGGCTCTCAAAAGAAATTTCAATCGTCGTACTGTTGATATTTGTCTCTGTTGGCTAATGAGTTTGCCGACCACTGGCTAGGTGATCCGTGTGCACCTGAAACTTAGAGAATTGATGGTCCACATGGGGTTTGCACAGAGCGGAGTGAAAAGACACGCAGTCACCCACTTGAAGACTACATTTCCCAGACTCCCTTGCAGCTAGGTGTGGTCATGTGACTAAGTGCTGACCCTTGGTAAGTGACCAGGAGGGATAGGTACAACTTCCAGGCCCTGGCCGTCTTCATTTCCATAGCGTTCGTGACCCCACCTTCTGGTTGCGACCTGTATGTGCGTCTCACTACGGACCGTGAGCTTTCTGTAGACAAGACGGCGACCAAGTCCGGTGTGATGCTCACATCACCCGTTCTGTGTCTGGCCTACAACAGCCCCACAAAGCGCCCAGTTAAAGGAACGAGCAAACGAACGAATGGATGACTCCCACTGGCCAAAGACGGTGCCTTCGGAGCTGAAGAGGATATAACTGCAACGGACCAACACTCACCGACTGTGCTCAAATACGTCAAGTACGTTTAAATCACTCACACACACACCCCTAACTGGTCACCTTCAAAGAGTAAGGAGCACATTTATTATCATGAAAACTGGTACGTGAAAGGATCAAACACGCATCCTTCATGTCCTGTGTGACCGGAGGAACAGGCTGCAATGCATTTAAACCACTTTCTCTGTTTCAACCCGCACGTTCCTATGAAACTTAGGAAAAACTCATTGGCTACCTTTGAAATATGCTAGGAGTCCAAGTCCTTATTTCGAAAATCGCTAAATAAAGGGCAGGAATGAGGAACTGATCTGGCTTCTCTACATGCACTGTACTTCGGGGGCAAAAGTTGAGAGTAAGTTCTCTTTATGAGTAACAAATCAAGATAGAATACAATTAGCATGTCCCCATCTTCAACCCCGGATCAAAATATGGGTCCAGGCAGTGACCACAATCGCTGTGAATATGGAACAAGAGAAACAACGTTTGGACTCTCTGTAGACCACACCATCACCATTAAAAAATTGAACTTGGCCCGGCCAGCATAGCTCAGTGGATAGAGCATCCGCGTACAAACTGAAGGGTCCTGGGTTGGATTCCAGTCAAGGGTACATGCAGGGTTGCGGGCTTGATCCCCGGTGTGGGGTGTGCAGGAGGCAGCCAGTCAATGATTCGCTCTCATTCTCTCTCTCTCTCTCTCCCTCTCTCTCTCTCTCTCTCTCTCTCTCCCTCCCTCCCTCCCTCCCTCCCTTCCTCTTCAAAATCAATAACAGTACAAGGTTTTAAGATGAGGAGGAATTGGAAACCCAGGCCCCACTGACCGGACCCCTTCCCGTGGGCGATGCCCAGCGAGCGTGGGATTCTCACAGGAGCCCCCTCAGCCGAGGAAGACGTGACCTGCTGGGGGGGGGGGGGGGCGGCGCAAGCAGTCGTATCAAAAGTGAGGCCGCCCTCTCAGGCCAGATGCCTGAGGATTTTACTAGCAACACAAAATACCAGCCATCAGAACAAAACAAACACTCCCGCTCAACCTTTATCTTTACAGGGTGTGGCAGGAGCCGGGAGGTCTGGGTCCCAGGGCCTCCTGGGGAACTCGGTCCTGATTGAAATGGTCTGACGCCAGCTCTTATTGTTCTCTCTCTCCCTTCGAAACGGGGTGGGAAGTCTGATACACGGCAGGGCACAGCCCAGATCTGCCACTCCCCACTCTCACGCCCTTTGTGCTCCGGAAGCCCAAGTGAGCCCCGTGACTTCCGCCAAGATGCCCGGGTCCCGCACCGCACGGGCTGGGAACGCCGGGCCAGTAGCGAAGTCTCCGCTGGGAAACGGTCTGACAGAACCTATGACACCAGGTTCACTGCGTGGACCTCATCGTCCCTCTTGGAAGAGGTGGGTCTGGCCCTGGGAACTGACACTGGCTCCCGTGCAGGCCCCCCAAGCAGGGCGCTCGCTTCCTCGGCAGATGAAAGCATCGCAGCCAGGCCTCGGGTCCTGGGGCAGCTCGGGAAGAGTCACCAGAACCAGGACCAAGGGAAGGGCCAGCAGTGGAGTCCTCGCAGTGGGCGCGGCCTCACTGAGCACCCTGTCCCAGCACCTGGTGTGACCTGGGGGCACGAACCTGTGGAGTGGGAAGGGGCAGGCACGACAGGGGAGGGAGACCCCACGGAGGTCAGGAACCAGGAAGGAAGAGGCTGAGGTGGAGTTTCAGGAGGGAGATGTAGGGGGAAAGGTGGAAGAAGTTGGGCTGGCCAGGTGGGGTTCATTCATTCAGCCGGGACGGGTCGCTGTGATGTGGGACCAGGAGAGACGGATGAGAAGGGCGACGTCAGGGAGGTTAAACCGCCGGGGGTGGGGTGGGGGGTGAGGGTGGGGGATGGGGACGAGAGGCTGCCGAAGGCTTTCTCAATAAGCCAATCCGAGGTGCCACCGTCCGGCACCAGCCCAGCCAGTCTGGACGCGGAGAACAACGTAGGCGAGGCGGGGTGCTGTGTGGGGCCGGGGTCCAGCCCCAACGTCATTCATCGATACAGGACGCTACATATCTGTAACTTCCTCTCACCACTGTCTTAGATACAGAGGGGAGAATTCAAAGACAACCCAAATCTGAAAAAATAAAGCAATCAAAGACATGCCCAATGGGCAATAGAATCCATATCAAAAACACTGGCCAAGATGGGCCAAAGGAAAGCTCCCCTCTCCCCATGGGGTCGTCAGAAGTTTAAGAAGAGGGTGAGACGGTCTCCTTCTGCCCCCTGGTGGCTCTGGGGAAACCAACCGAAAGGGCAGGACGGACAGCGGACGCGTCTCCACTGCACTCAGGGCCACCTGAGCAGCTCCCTCTCCACGATGAAGATGAGTCACTCTCCTGCCACAGCTCGCGTCTGCCCAGGTCGCCAGCAGGTGCCAGGCAAGCAGGCAGCTCTGCCCACCTCTGGCCACAGGAGCGCAGGCGCTGGGACTGAGCCATGTGCTCTGGAACCATCACTGGTCACTGCTGTGAGCACAGGGCTTCGGGCGACCCCAGGAAACAGCTCGGCCGGCCTCGTGTCCAATGGTGCTGCCCGGGGCCGGGCACACAGCTCACACAACAGAGCTCACATATTACCACCAACATACGGAGACTTTATTTTTATTTTTTGGTTAAAAGCTACAAATCTATTTCCCAGTCTCATCGTCCCCACTGCCCCAAGGCAGCATCCCACAGCCCTAGGTCAGGCGCCCCCTCCCGTCGGTCTGAAGGGGGCTGGTTTCCCACCTACTGGGCAGTGGACAGTGCGCTGCGCTCCCGCTGTGGGGAGCCAGGACTTTTCCAAACAAGGCTGAGCCCCAGTGTTTACTGGGATCTTTATGCTTAGGCCTCAGCGCCCTTGCTTCAGGACACCGCAGACGCACGTGTCTTCGCAAGGATGCTTGCCCTGCTCAGTATTAATAGTTACTTTTAGTTCAAGCTGTTGTTACAATAAAAGCCTAAGGAGGCAGGCGAAGTTGGGCCGTTTGGTTTCTCAAGCCAGGCAGTCCCTCAGCCTCTTTCACAGAACCACGTCGGAGTAATCATTCACCCGTCGCTCAGGGTCTGCCGGTCAGCCCCACAACCTGTGACTCCGGGGCAAGTCGAGGGGACGGTGTAAGGCCTCCGCGTGGGAGGAGGACGCAGTAGAAAAATGCGGGAGCAACTCGTGGACAAGATGGAACAGCCACCTGGGCCCTGGGTGCAGCTGTAACCGCCATGACAGCTGCTGTGTGAAGCAATGCTGGTGTCCCAGGCATCCCGCTGTCTAGTTTTCTCTCAAAATAAACAGAAACGCACAGAACGGTACCCGACCTCGAAACCTCTCCCTCATGACACAGCGGAGTCTGCGGTGGCACCGAGGGCGGAGGCTCCCCGGGGGCCGAGAATCTGCCCACATCACGTGGAGAGACAGCCGCTCGGGAGTGCTCGCCCCGTGGGGTCAGACCCCTCCGCCAGCGGGGACTCCAGATGGATCCAGGTCCAGGCTCTGCAAGACTGGTCCGACGTGGTCAGTGTGCGGACAATGGTCACTGACCCACAGAGTCGTCTGAACGACGGTGAACGGGGACGTCTAAATGCCTACATGGTCTCCAATGTGGGAGGCACTGCATGCCTTTAGCTGCTTCCGCGACCCTTCGGCCGGTCATTACCAGCGTCTACGCCTGGCACCTCGGATTACTAGCGTTTGCTGTATGTTTGCGTGTATGTATGTTTTACTAGGGTTTGCTGTATGTTTGTATGTTTTACTAGGGTTTGCTGTATGTTTGCGTGTATGTATGTATTGCTAGGGTTTGTTGCATGCATGTATGCATGTATTAATTAATTCTCACTCAACGATATTTTTTCCCCATTGATTTTTAGAGAGAATGGAAGGGAGGGTGAGAGACAGGGAGAAAGAAACACTGATGTGAGCGAGACACATGGTTTGGTTTCCTCCTGCCCACGCCCCAGCCTGAGCCAGGGATCGAGCCTGCAACCGAGGTACGTGCCCTTGACCAGAATCACATCCGTGACCCTTGAGGCCTTGGGCTGACACTCTAACCACTGCGCCAAACCAGCCAGGGCTACCTCAAGCTTCACAGACAGACACGTTCTAACTGGAAACGTTAGGGGTGAGCAACCTGTAAGAACAGCAGTGCGGGTCTGCCTCCCAGATTTCAGGTTGAGGGACAGGGAGCGTAGGGCAGAGCTGTACGAGTCACATCCCTGCGGAGCCTTCAAGGGCAAAGACAAGTCCTCCTGCTCACTGACCACTGGCGGCCAGGGAGCCGGAATGCGGAGTGCAGGCACCACCGAGTCTTTTTTTAACCCTCACCGGAGGGTATTTTCCCACTGATTTTAGAGAGAGTGGAAGGGAGAGGGAGACAGAAACACCGATGTGAGAGAGACCCTTCGATTGGTTGCCTCCCGCATGCCCCCGACCAGGGCTGGGGAGGAGCCTGCAACCGAGGTACGTGCTCTTGACTGAAATCGAACCCTGGGCCCGTCAGTCCGCAGGCTGACGCTCTATCCACGGAGCCAAACCGGCCAGGGCATCACCAAGTCTTACAGAGAACTGACAAAAACTGTGAAGCCAGTCAATTACAGCCCTGCTACCCACACGGGGGACTAACGTCCACGCCCCGTCTCAAAAGAGAAGACACAGCGGAACAGTGTGCAGCCGCGGAAGTGACATTCTCTCCTCACTCACTGCATCTTCACAATGTCCTGAGACGCTCCACTACATCATAAGGAGTAACGGACAGCATACATGGCATGAGTCCATTTTTATTTAAAGCCACAGGCTGCACACGTGCAGGCAGAACACTCGACAGAGGCGCCCCGTGAAGGGGCGGTGCTTAGGGTGGGGACTGTAAGCAACTCCATGGTCTTTGGTGCACTTTTCTGTCGTTGCAAAGAAGAAAAACAGTGAAGCTATTTCTATTCTGGAAAAAATATCCGTGGGAATTGTAACTGATATTTGAATAACTTGGAAAATTGGATTCGTTTTACCATGAACTCACCAGGAAAGACACACACTTGTAAATGTGTTCCATAGACACACTGTGGACTGTTACAAGTAGCTGAAGCAGACTGCTTTATCGATATTTAGGAAAACTTCTCTGTAAACTAAATCTTTAGAGAATTACATCCGAGTTTGTCACAAATCTTTCACGGCAAGTCCCTGTGGGTGACACCAGGTCCGCTCCCCGATGTGCCTGTGGAACCCCGGTTCTCGCTGGAGGAGACACTTCCTCCTCTTCTTCCCGAGGAAGGAGCCCAGGATCCTTGGGCTGAAGTGACTGGTGACCGGGAAGCCAGTGACCGAAAACCGATGTCACATGCTTCGGCCCATGCTTCTCTGCTCTCCACACGCTCACGCAGGTGAAGCGAACTCCAGGGTCAGCAGAGGAGCACACATGTCTTTTGTGTATTGACCGGCAGGAGCCTGTGCGGACAGAAGCAGCTTTATTGTCTCCACTCGAGCGTTACCCAATCGGCCGCTCAGAAGGAACAGACGAGAGCAAAAACGTAACATGCAAGCCAGCCGTCCGGCCTCACTGGAGCTCTTTTGGAACAAGAGGACATGTTTGAACAACTTCTAACTTAACCATTTCCCAATTACAGCCACTGTATTTCCCTTTCTTTAAAGTTAGCAAAAGACAGGCACGTTTTAGGTAACTGTTCATCATATTCTTTTTCACCTTTATTCACACTGAAATAATAGAAAGCCTATAAAATCAAACCATACATCCTTCAAAACCTGACAAGGTTCATTTACGTAATAGATTCCACTATGTCAAGCAACCATACACAACTGATATTTTGCAAAATAGATTAAAAATAGGATAAGCTTGTTTGAAAGGGAAAATGAACAGTAATTTCTTATCCAATTTTAATCAAATGATTACATATTTATCTAACAGGTTCTATATTTTAGAATATAAGAAGTGCTCAGATTACACTTTGTAAAAATAAGAGAACAAAAGTTTCAATAGAACAGAACTAATTTAAGTAACGATGGTCGTATGGGGAACCTCTAGGACCTTCTGCCCCAAGACAGGAAGGTGGGTGTGACCAGAGCCACCAGCTTGGAAAGGTTCTGTCTTTAGAGGAAGCCAGGACGTGAGACGATTTCCCAGCTGGACTGTGAGTCAACTGACAAGGTGGCCACTGCCCTTGACTGCCTCTCCCTTCCAGCCACCACCAGCAGCAGCAGACGCAGAGGAACACATGGCTGGCTGGCTTTTCAAGAAACTGCTACCTGTTCTCAAAAACAAACAAAAAACCCAACACGTGACATGAGCAACACCAGGCCCCGCAGGGTCATCCCAGGTCCTGGCAGGCGGACCAGTGGCCTCCCTGAAGGAGCCTCCTGCGGGAAAAGCCAGCTTGTGCTGGTCCAAGCTGTCTCCTCGCTGACTGACACTCAGTGCGATCCCTGCCAACACCACCCTACACGCCAACTGCTCAGAGGGAGGCAGCCGACGCGCAGACTTGCCATCCGAGGGCCCAGGGCACCAAGGACCTCCCTGCCGACCACACTGGAGCACTCACGCCTTCCGATCCCACCTGAGAACGTCCACCTTCAGAGCCCACAACTTGAGAAGACAGCATGTAGACGGAATCGGATTTATGTTAAAATAACGTACGAGTGTACAGGACTAATCTTTCTCTGTATGGCAGGATTTCTGATTATTTTTACTCTCTTGGTTATATTTTTCTTAATGTTTTAATTGCTCACAGTATCATTTTCGTAATCATAAGAAAAATTAAGCTACCTTCAGGTGAGAGGGCAAGAGAAGCAGTTTTCTAGATTCTGAAGGCAGCTGTAAGCCAGGCCATCAAATGCCCTTGGAGCCTGCCTTGAAGGATTCCAGGAGAACGTGAGATCCCTGCTCTCAGAGGACGCGGCTCACTCACCACTATCGCCAGGTGGCCATGCAGCCGCACACGGCAGGTGGAACCACACTCTGAGTGAATATGCAGTTTTCCTGGATGTTCGATGTCTAGACATCTGACTTCTGAAACACTGCTTTGTGAGTCTCCCTTCTGCTCTAGCTGGCTGAAATTACTGTACAATGTTTTATCTAAATTCAGTGCATGTAGAAGAACATGTAAAGGCAGCAGTGAGAGTCAGATGACTGCGCTTTAGAGCAGTCTCAAAAGGCTCACGCAACACAACACAGACCAAAGCCGGAACGGGGCTGCCGGGACCGAGGGGTCAGCGGAGAGAGCGCGAGAAAACCAGCCGACTTCTCCCCAGCCTCTCCTCTCTCCTCCCGGGCTCTGCTTCAGACACGTCAACAGAGACAGATCAACGGAGAAAACGCGAGAAAACCACCCATCCTCGTGCTTCCACAGCCGGCCTGCCCTCCTTCCCAAGCACAGCCCGCCACCCTGACAGCGGCCACAGGGGCAACTGCTCCAACAAAACGAAGTGGGAGGGGCGGGGGAGGCTTCACTTCAATGACCAGGGTCGCATCCCCAGTGACACCCAATCAAAGGGCGAGACACGGAGTTCCACCCTGACCCTAGAGCGGAGGCCACAGCTACGAAAACAGCGGATAGGAACTAATTCTCAATCAAGAACCAACGACGAGTGTCCTCAGTCCAGAGGAATGAGCAGCCAGGGAAGGCAGGAGCCAACATTTTCTTTAGAAAACTCACTTCCTAAACTTTTAGAAACAGAGCAAATTACGTACCTGGGCAAATACAGATCAACTGTCCACACTGGGAAACTGAGTGACAGGAGCACTAGCAACAACTTTCCCGGAAGAAACCATGCCACGCTGGCGGCGAGCGGGGCCGTGGGGTCCACAGACCTGGTGTCAAGACGCCTGTGCCGTCTGGCACCTGCCCCCCAGCGCCCTTCTGACCCACACGACGTGACGCTCGGCAGGGACTGGACACTGAGAACGAACAGCAGTTCCCTTCTCCTGAGAAGACGTGTTCTAAGCGATGAAATGCGCCCCCACCTTCTTCCCCACACGTCAGGGTTTTGTTTGTTTTTTGGCATAAACTAATATTTTAATGGATCTGAGGACACACTCTGCTTTGAATTCTAACAGAACAAACAGGCACAACTGTAATTAAAATTACTTACAATTCACGGGTTAATTTTACTTTCTAAAATATTGACAATAAGAGAAGTTTACCATGTCTTATTCATAAAACAAACTTCTGAAATTATAAACCCCAATTATGGAGCTAGGTCATAACATATTTTTTAAATCTTTACATTAACCATGAGATTCTCACAAGTACATTTCCACAAAATAGTTTACAAAAGCCATATGATAGTCAAAATAAAAGAGATTTGTGGGCGGACCGGGATTCCCGCAGCGGCGCATCTGGGCGGCACAGGCCCCAGCACACGGGGTGCGGCCGGCGGAGCGGCTCAGTTCCGGAAGAGCAGCATCCGCTCGGAGCAGGCCTGGCCCACGAGGCTGGCGTACTGCAGCACGGCGGCCTCCTCGCCTGGCTCCCGCTGCTGCTGCTTGAACACGCCGTAAGGCAGGATGGCTTTCTTGTACAGCACCTGCAGCCGGTCGGGGTCCCTGCTGCGACCTTCATCCGCTGCAACAACAAAACACGGATTAAAAAAGGCACAGAGCAAACTCCTTTCCCTAACTCACAGCCATGCACTGGACAGACGGACAGAAGCGCTGAGATCTCCCTCGGAGCAGAAGGCTCAGGGAGGGCGCACAGCAGGAGGACCCACCTGAGCGGGTTAGACACGCCCAAGGCCCTGCTGAGGGTGCGCTCCTGGCACGTCGGGGAGACAGAATTGTGTGCCGTGGAAACGCTGTCCCCACATCTTGTCACGGTCTCACCACAATCAGGCGCACAGTCAGGTCTTTCCTGCGCAGACTGACGCGGACGTGCCTCTCCTCGAGCCGGCGCACCCCAGGCTGAAGGTTCCCTCTGCGCCGAGCCTTCCACCCACTCACAGTCCTGGCGGACCCGGGCGGCCAGGTCAGGGTCACGGAGAACACGGCGGAGCCTGCTGTGGCTGTGGCTGTCACTGTCGGGTCTGCTTTTTCCCAGTAAAGGACCTTCTGGGTGTCAGCAGCACACTAGACGCCAGAGGACAGCCTGGCCTCTGCCTGGGAGCCCGAGGTGAAGAGCTTTCCCTCAGCTCACCAAAAGCAAAACCACGAAGGACTCGGGGTACGTGAGACTTCGTGGAACCAAACGGCCATGCCAGCCCCGGACGGCCATGTCTAGAACTTCACAGAAAACAGGAATAACGATCTGTTTACACCAACCCACTCTAGGTTTCCATTTCTGACAGTTGCTCCTAATTCTAAATAATCAGCATTGACTCTTCAACTGACACTGTGTCCTCCACGAGACAGCCACTGGCTGAGGAGGATAAATCTAGTTCAGTGTCAGGAGAAACAGAGCACAGAGCCCTGCAGCTTCTGAGAGGCCAGGTCATGCGCTTGCCTCAGGCTACCTGCCTCCATCACCTTGTGAGGAGGCGAAAGCAGGCCTTGCAGGCTGACTACGTCCCGGGCCTGCCCAGATGCCTGCGATGGGCGTGCCAGCCACCCACAGCTTTTCCCAAAGGGGTCACTCAGGCCAGAGCAGACCACATGCCCCACCAGCCTGCTCAGCGTGGGCGGGTGAGGACCAGGCGACTCCAGGACGCAACCAGAGGGTCCTCACACCACAGAGCGAAGTCCAGTGCCATTTCCGGTTTCCCCTTGGTCCAGGTGGAAGCATAACGTGGCAGGAGGTGTCTCCTCAAGGCTGCTCCCATGCCCATCCCCAGGGCCGGGGGTCCCGCCTGCGCTCTGCCCTCGCTGCGGGAGCTGGAGCTGGGGGGACAGATGCCAGGACTTCTCCCCAGCGTCTCCCCTCTCCTCCCGGGCTCTGCTTCGGCAGCGGCTCCTGCTGCTCTTGATGCTGTCAGGCTCCAGCTTCTGGGGCAGCCCGGCCCCTTCTTCTTCAGCCAGGCGCACGGCCGGCCTCCTGCTGCTGCCCAGCTCCGGCTGTCCCTCAGTGCCCCTGGGCGCGCATCAGACACAAGCACTCCGGTTCCCTGCAGCAGATGTTCTCCGTGGTGAACCTGCAGTGGCTCTGCAGCCCTGGCTGGACATACCAACTTCACAGTGTGCTGTCTCTTATAACTTCCTATCCAACCGAAGCAGAAAAACCCATGTGCTTTACAACAGGAAAACACGTACATTTGCTAGGTCACCGCCTCCCTCCCGGGGGGGAGCGACAGCAAAGGAAAAGGCAGCACCTGGTTCCTGCTCTCAGTTTCGTGCACATTAATGCCCATGCATTACACCACCTCCCAGCTCTCCACACACATCACAACCCACACATCTACCCCCACCACCCAGCTCTCCACACGCATCACAACCCACACACCTACCCCCACCACCCAGCTCTCCACGACATTACGGTTGAATGCACCTCTATGTTTGTTTACATTTTTCTCCACAGCAAATGGTGCCACGTGCAGTCTGTGGTTATGTGTAAGTTTGTTAATTTTTTTTTTTTAAAATATATTCCATTGATTTTTCACAGAGAGAAAGGGAGAGAGACAGAGAGCCAGAAACATCGATGAGAGAGAAACATCGATCAGCTGCCTCCTGCACATCTCCCACTGGGGATGTGCCCGCAACCCAGGTACATGCCCTTGACCGGAATCAAACCTGGGACCCTTCAGTCCGCAGGCCACAGCTCTATCCACTGAGCCAAACCGACTTCGGCAAGTTTGTTAATTTTATGTCAGATATTTTACAATAGATTTGTGCATATTTTATGGTGGTAAATGCACTACTACCTATATACAGTAGTTTATGCATTCATGACATGGCTTTTTCTTAAGTGTTTTTTTGCTATTTCTAAGCTACGCGTTTCATCTGTTTTTATAAATTGTCACAAATCTCCAAAAAAATTCCCCAATATAATATTTATTGAAGAAAATTCACATCCTGGCCAGTGTGGCTCAGTGCCATCTTATGCCCTGAAAGGTCGCTAGTTTGATTATCGGTCAGGTCACATGCCCAGGCTGCGGGTTAAACCCTGGTTGGGGGGCACACAGGAGGCAGCCGATGGACGTTTCTCCCTCCCCTCCCCTCCCCTCCCCTCCCCTCCCCTCCCCTCTCCCTCTCCCTCTCAAATCAATTAAAAAACACACACCCATATTTAAAACTGCCAGTACTTTAGGAAAAGGGAACAGAGATCAACGAGACATGTAATAAGAGAATAAAAAGAACGATACAATATAAAGTTTAAAGTATTTCACTAACCTGAAGTAACAACGAATTTCCTGGGAATTAGTCATCTATGAAATTACTGAATACTCAGTAATAAGCACATTATGTTTAAATATCCTTTTAAATCATAAAAGAGTACTTGTTGCAAAACCAAATAATACAGAAAAAAATAGAAAGTGATGTCAACCCCCACCCATAATCCTATCCTACCACTCTCCTCCTTGCTCCACCAGACATCTGCCCAAGTTAGCAGGTTTAACAATTTCATAAGATGCATTTAAACATGTAAATTCAGAGTTTCCTATCATATTTTTACCATACCTTAAATTACGGCCAGAAAATTAAATCAATCACCTTTTCAATAGGTACACTGTATTAATGTCAGAAACCACTTATTGTTATAGACAAAACAATACATTTCTGTTTTCTGCAGGTTTATAACCACCAGTCATTATTTACAATAAAGGCAGGTTCTGATTCTTGGCACACTATACAGAATCAGTTTTAAAACCAATTTAAAAGCTAAACAAATTTACCAGACACTTAAAATATTAAAAATAAATTGTTAGGATTTATTTATGAAAGGAGGAAAACCGTGTCCTAAGACCTCACAAAACCCCTCGGTAGCCGCCATCGTGCCCGTCTGCCTGACACACGTCCTCAGTGCCCACGCCCAGCAGCCTGAGGGACGGCAGAGGCTCGAGGACAAGCCACTGTGAGACCCCAGACCAGACTCCGCGTCCACGCAGGCCCGCCAGTGCCGAGCCGGCCAGATGTGTCACTGCAGAACCCTCCCCTCCTTCTCTAATGCATCCACTTGACTTCAGGAAATCAACACCGAAGGCAATCCCGCAAACCCCGCTTTCTGAGACACGCGCTCCGTCACTAGTGACACGAATACGCCATCAGTTCTATGTCGTGTTCATCTTCAAGGAAAACGCGAGAAACAACTGTCTGATTTCCTAGCTTTTTATTCACAGGAGACACAGGTGCTTCGAAGGAAGTGCATTGAGAGCGCAAAGCGCGACTTATCCTCACGGGACGTAACGCACTCATTCTTCTCGGAGATTTGGTAACGTGTAGGCTTTCCCGAAGCGTGATGAGAGGTGATCCTCTTCACTTGTGCGCTGCTACAGCATTATGACGTAACCACGACAACCGTTCCCCATGAGAGAGCTGCACAGTGGCCGGCACAGCGATGGTAACGACGCTACATGTACTTGGGCGTGAGTGCGATGTAACGGGAGAATGTGGATTGTCAGACAAGTGCACGACAGACCCAACCCAGGAATCAAACCCAACTATGGAAAGTCCAAAGTCAGTATGAGTCAGGCTATTTCCCAGAAGGCGTAACAGCGAGGGTGCCCGGACAAGGAAGAGCAGGAGCGCACACCCAGCAACGCGCTGCTGCAGGAGACGGTGTCGCTTCAATCTCCTGAGCGTGGTTTCATGCATTTGGACAAATTTCTATTAGTGTCCCAGTAAGGAATTTTTTAAAGTAATTTTTAAAAAGAGGTAAGATGTAACTTTGATGCAGAAATTTTTAAATCTACCTGCCCTGGCCAGGCAGCTCAGTTGGTTAGTGTCAGCCGCATACACCAAGATTGATAAATATTCAATCTATCCATATCCAACTATCAATTTAAAACAACTGAAGACTTAAAAATCATTTGAGCTCTAGCCGGTTTGGCTCAGTGGACAGAGTGTCGCCCTGCGAACCAAAGGGTCCTGGATTTGATTCTGGTCAAGGGCACGTACTGTGTCTGTAGGCTCCCTCCTGGTCCCAGCCCTGGTTAGGGCGCATGCAGGAGGCAACCCATCGATGTGTTTCTCTTACATCAATGTTTCTATTTTTCCCTCTCCCACTCCAACCCATCGATGTGTTTCTCTTACATCAATGTTTCTATTTTTCCCTCTCCCACTCTCTCTAAAAATCAATGGAAAAATATCCTCGGGTGAGGAGTAACAAAAATAAAATAATCATTTGAGAAACCTTGAGATTCTTTCTTTACAGTAGGACCTGAGGTCCTGAACGAAAAACAAAAGGCCCGCTGGTGATTTCTTTAGACTTTACCAAGTTACTTCAGCTGTCAGCTCCCCACCCCCACCCCAGTGCTTTAAAAGCAGGAAATACACCGGGTTTTTATTGTTACCCAGTCTTCCTAGCTGAGAAATAACCATAGAACCTAAATCTCCAGTGTGTGTGTGTGTGGCGGGGGGTGGGGGGAGGGTGTATTTGTAGAGGAGGGAGGAACAGGTTCCCAGAGGCCTGCAGCCACTCAGGATGGGAAACGTAACTTTTCCTACAGGTGGGCCCTGGTGCACCCGTAGCCACTGTGCTTCACAGAGACTAGGGTGGCGGCGGTGCCTTCGGTGGGGATCTGACTGCTGGAGGCTGGAGGGGAGCCGGGACCTGGGAGAAAGCACCCGCTGACTGACAGCACTACTTCTCTGCGTCAGCGTCCGGGTAAGCAGAAGCAACCCTGGCCCCAGAGAGGACGTTTCTCACGAACGCCACTTCAATCTCAAACGGCCATGCTTCACAGCACGCACAACATTCCAGCAGAAACTGCACTTTAATTTCCTAAAACCACAGGACATAAGTCTGATTTCAAATAGTGTCTGGACTGTGAAATTCAATACTGATAACACAGGCCCCGAGTGGAGTCCCCTGTGCCCAGCCGGTCAGCAAACCGAGACTCACTGCCTCGCTTTCTCAGGGCCAGCCCCCCAGGAGCCGGGCCTTACACCGGCCCAGCTGGGATGACATGGTCAGCACCCCTGAGGTGAGCTGCCTGACAGACTCCTGCAGACCCTGCCACAACCAACCAGCTCTTTGCTAGTGTGACTTCCTTGTCCCGCCCTCTTCTGCCTATAAAGTCGTCCACTGTGCACAGCTCCTCGGAGCTCCTTGGTGTCTGCTAGGTGGGATGCTGCCTGATTTACGAGTCATTGAACACAGCCAGTAAGATCTTTAAGATTTACTGTTGAATTTTGTTAACACTCTGTGGGAACCACACCAGAGTCGCCAGATGCTCTAGGCCATCAGAGTATGAAAGGCTCTACCTACAGTACCCGGTGCCAGGGCCACTCTGAGCATGGTGCTCTGAATCGAGTGTCCAAGGACACAGCAAGCTCACGGTACACTGTGCCCTTCTACAACCCAAACATGATGTCACTACTTTGGTCTCAGTAGTCGAATGCATGTGACTGACCAGCCAGCGTGCTGGAGAGAGAGGCTGGAGAGAGCCGGAGAGAGCTCAGAGGCGGCTACGATGAGAGGCGGTGGGTCCAGAGGCAGCTGCGGCTGCTCAGATAACAGCTGTGGGGACAGAGGCTCCTGCTGCTGTGTGGGAAGATGATTTGTTAACTAGCCGTGAGCAGCTACCTGCTGAATGGGACTTCGCTTTGAAGATCTTTTTGTCCAGTGGCTCCTTGTTAGCAATGGCTACATGGCCACTAGCTCCTACAATAAAGACTCCCTCACACACCCACAGCATCTCACGGCTTCTCCGTCTACCACCCAGTAGCCCAGAAGGTCCAGCCCCAGCCGTGGGGCTCGGACCCAACCGCTGGCGTAGCAGGGCAGGACCAGAACCGGTGCACCCACTTGGACCAGGCGGCAGGATGGAGCAGTGAGTGCTTCCAGCAATGACAGTGAGCACAGGATAAAGGAGGAACCTGGACTGAGTTCCCAACAATTAATGCAGCGAGCAGGGTTCAAGGAGGAACTTGCTTCCACCACACTTCGATGCACTATTTAAAAAAAGGGGGAGCACCCATGGGGAACACGAGGGAAATTGTGCTGGGTTTTCTGGGCAGGAGGTGCAAGAGGCAGAAAAGGAGAAGCATAGAAATGCAAGAAGAAAGTCAAGAAAGTATCACAAAACCAAAAGCCATCACAGCCTGTTGCCCAGCTCCACCCTGAAGCCCTTCCACAACTTTACTCAGTCCAACTGGTCAGCACTTCTATCTTGGTCGCTAAGTAATCGGGGGAACAACTCCTACGCACTCTGAGAGTAAAAGTAACGAACGCTGGAGTCAGTCCTCAAGCAAGATGTGAAAAAGAATCGAATGAGGAACTCAGTCAGCAAGGAGCACCAGCACACGAGTTGTCTGCATTTCTCTGCAAAGCTATTTGTTGTGTGTGTGCATGTGGTCCCTCTTACACACACACACACACACACACACACACACACACACACACACACACACACACACACACTCATGCACACTCTACAATAGACAGAAAGCTCTCTGGACCCTGTTAGGAGGCACAGCCCCAGCACATGAATTCTAGGACCAGAGCCACGGCTTCCCGTTG